>NW_010553879.1:88044-103792 GCF_000687285.1 Phaethon lepturus | reverse complement strand
GGCGGGAGCTTTCAGGCAGCCTATAGGCATCAGTGGCAGGGAGTATATTACATGGCCCACTCCATCCATAATTAATGTTGTATGTGCATTTAGTTTACAGCTGCCAGTTTTGTGCAAGGACTGAGGTATTTTAAGGTGTGAATAATGTAGAAAGGAAAGATTAGTGCGAAGATGGAAAACAGACTTGGGGGTTACAATGGGTGGCTGCAGACATGGTTGGGCCTTAATTTTTCCGGTTGTGTTGATGAAGTTGTCCCCTGGGCCACCTGAGCTTATTTTTTCTATGAGGTATTATTAGTAAGCCTTTGACGAGTTTCAGAAAGATCTGTCCTAGTTGCAATCATTGTTCTTCTGCATAATTACTGTCACTGCTTTCAGGTCTTCCTCCCACTGGCACTTTCATAATGTTGCCTGTTCCCAGAAAACCCTGTCTGCCTTAGAGGACTCATACACGTATGGGCAAACTGCCCCATATTGTGTAAACTCTAGGAAGAGCCACTAGCACCTACCTCAGTAGGACCATGCTCCACCATCATTGCTCCCAGGTGCTACTGCAACACACACGTATAGGTAGGAGCACAATACAAGACACAGTTCACATTTTAAAAATTAACTTTTTTTGTTGCTGGAAGTTAAACAAAAAAAATCTGTAGTCACGGTATTTAGAAATCATCTTCCTTTGCAAACTTTTTTTTTGTTAGATAACATTTCTCCATGTAAGTATTTAGCTGTGGGTGGCAGATTATTTGCAAAAAGCAAATATAAAAGGGAAGAAACCATATCTACAGCAAATTATTTTATATAACTTTTCTCTGCAAATAATGCGCTGTTTTTCTTTCTAATACCTGTCTCTCTTATAGAAACCTTCCCACAGTCCATACTACAAGGACGTTATGGCATAACACAATCATTGCAACACCTTATTAAGGGACAAGGGGTTTTGTTTGTTTTCTTAAATCTGGGATTAACTCCTCGAAACTAGTGAAAGTTTTAACTTCAGGAACCAAACTGATATTACAAGAAAAGCCAAGGACCTGTTTTTAACAACGTTAAGCACTTGCAAACTGAGAACATCTGAAGAAATATCAGGACATGGGAACTCCAGAAAAACACTACTCTTACAGGGCACAGCTATTTTGATCTGCTAATTACTGTTCTGTTTTTCAAGAATCCTTCCTATTTTGGATCCTAATTTGCACTTATTTATGCATCTATAGTTGATTATATGCTATGCCCATTGTACAGTACTTCATCTCAAAAATAACAAATGGCATTGATGACACTTTTGTTAGCAAACATACAGTGAAAGAAAAATAATAATTCTTTTCATGCAACAGAGCACAATAATGTTTCTGACTCAAAAATTTCATTTAAAATAAATGTTAAAAAACCCAAGCAAATCAACATTCAAAGGATATCAAAAGGTCAGAAAATGTTCTTGGCCTTTGAATTTAACATTGTCCCTGCTGCCTGATGTACCCAGCCCCTGAGCTCCTGCGACAGAGACCCTTACGACCCACTGGCTCCTCTTCAGTGCTTGGGACCAAATTGCACCTACAGGATCTGACAGTACAGCTATTTGCCAATTACAAGGCACTCTGGCACATCTCAAGATGACAGGAATATCTTCACTAAGGTATTTATTATTTCCCAGGTCTTTCCGCTATAGCATAATGAAAGTAAAAGCTTCTGAGATTCACAGATCTTACCTAAGGTACCATAATGCATAGAAAACAGTATCTCTTATTTCAAGAAAGAGCCCAAAGATTTTACAAAAGGCAGGGGAAAAGGAGCTAATATTAGACAAAGGAAGTTATTTTCCTTGATAGAAAAAAAAAACAACCAAAAAAACCCCCCAAAAAAACCCCAGAATTTGAGCCCACAAGAGATTCCAGTCTTGAAGAATACGTAAATCTGCGTTGAGACATGGAACCAAGGTGCTTCATTATTGGCACTCAAAGCTACGTCTGAGAAACACCTGGACTTGAATAAGCAGTGTGATCAGACAATGTCAGCAGGGGTGGGAAGATTTAGAGAAGTGTTACACACTCAAAAGACATTTTAAAGCTGAAACCTGCATTATCAGCAAACCATTTACAATAACTTAAGTACCCTAAAGTTCATTATTATTAACGCTAGATCTCTTCTATAGGTGATTCAATATTCATCCAGTCTGAATCCTGTCAGAAAGACATGGTTTCTGTTCTTCAATTATCACAATATTATTAGCAGCTTTAACATTCATGATTTCAAACACGCTTTTTCTATCTTTATCTTACAGTATTTTTACAAATGGTTATAGTAACACTTGCTAAAAATCACAATTTTCTCCTTCCCAATAGTACGATTCCCGGGATGCAGTCATTTGTCTCATGCATCAAATTTGAGGAAGAAGGAGAAAGTGTTCAGTGGTCACTGCTTTGTTTGCATTCCCATTTAGATTAGTTGGGAAAGTCTGAGCTTTCTGCAGTGTTACTGAGACTGTGAAGTAATTGCCGAAACTCAAAGAAGCTATCAGTTTTTCCTGTTTTCATGCAGCCAAAACCATCTGATAAGCCATTTATGCCTACATGGCTGTCATTATGCCCAGAAAGAACTTGCACTGATCTAATTAATAACACTGCTTCCAAATAGTGATGCTTAAGCAGAGATTAAAATTGCTTAAAGATTAGTATGAACACTATTTCACAGATGGGGAAAAAACATATGATCTGATGAATTGGTTTGCATAAGACTTCACAAAAAGAAGGAAAGAGAAAATGTATCTGTTTCAGATCCCAGTTATTTTTATATTACCATCATATTCTTGCCTGTAAACATATCTATACATATATATTATACACACATATCTGTAAGGATCATTTAAGTTAAAAAATGTGTTCCAGAAAAAATATTGTTCTTAAAGGAACAAATATTCATTTATTTGCCTTGGTGCCTCAAACTGTGGGAATAACAAGCGTTATTTTGGAATCTAAATATCTCATGGCAACAGTGAAACGCAGTCGTCTGAGCAAGTAACATGCTCCCCCATACCCCCCTTTCCATCAGCCCCAGCTTCCGTCATACGTCATGTATTCAGACTATGTTTTCAAATACAGATACAAGGAGAAGAGAAGAAAAAAAGCACAGCCCAAATTTACTTTTTCCAAGGTGGAAAACTGAAGGGCATCTTCAGGACAGCGATAAATTCCCCCAGAAGGTAGGAGGAGAGAGCATACACACACACACACACTTCTGCAAGCATATGGAGTGATAGAGGAGCTAGTTTAGTCCTACTGGCATGCCCATATTGGTAGCAGTAATCACCTAATAATTATTTTCATGCTATTTAACATGCTATGTTAGAAGAGTAGCAGTTTTCAGTGTACCCCACATTGCAAAAAGCTTAAAGAAAATAAACCAAATCACCAACACATTTTGAAGACAGGGATGGGTGTAGTTTGTGCAAGTTGGTGAAAGGTCTAGAGAACAAGTCTTATGAGGAGCAGCTGAGGGAACTGGGATTGTTTAGTCTGGAGAAGAGGAGGCCGAGGGGAGACCTTATCACTCTCTACAACTACCTGAAAGGGGGTTGTGGCAACGTGGGTGTTGGTCTCTTCTTCCAAGTAACTAGTGATAGGACGAGAGGAAACGGCCTCAAGTTGCACCAGGGGAGGTTTAGATTGGATATTAGGAAAAAATTCTTCACAGAGAGAATGATCAAGCATTGGAACAGGCTGCCCAGGGAGGTGGTGGAGTCACCACCCCCAGAGGTATTTAAGAGACTTGCAGATGTGGTGCTTAGGGACACAGTTAAGTAGTGGACTTGGCAGCGCTAGATTAATTGTTGGACTTGATGATCTTAAAGGTCTTTTCCACCTAAATGATCACATGATTCTCTCCAAAGCCCCTCATCATCTATTTTATTGTGAAAGTGCAAAGAAAAGAGAGAAAAAGTCCAAGAATCTTTGCATTTAGAAAGAATTCAAACATCTAAGACAGACAAAGGCAAAAAGAAAAAAAAACCAAAACAACAAAAACACACCTGAGTAGCTGCAGTGAATGGATTTAATTTCGCATCTACACGATTGCTGAACTGATGCATCTTTTACTCTCACATAAACGTTTATTTGCCCATAGCTTCCAAAGACCACTTCATTTATTGAGTCAATTCATCGACTTGGGTCAGGTTCAGACATAAATCTGTGTCTTATATCCACACTGCTAACATGCTTAAAAGAAAGTAATGAATGCTGCACTTCCAGATAAGTATAATGAATACCAAACCTCGCAAAACAGCTGGATGTGCTGGTACTTGACGAGAAAGAACAATGCCCTGAGACACAATAATCTTTGCAGTTGGTAAATTATTCCATAAGTCTACTGAATTTTGAGTTGTCCATATATTCCAGTATCTTCTCATGTGTAATGTATAAGAACTTGAATTCCAGATGGACATCCAAATAATCTGATATTTTTAAGCCATAATTTGGATTTCTTAAACAAACTGTTCCTCATTATGGATCTCTTTACAACATTACTCAGAGCCTTGCAATAAAGTCCAGGCCATACTTTCTGAATTCAAAATTTAAGTTGATCTCACAGAACATCCCTGTAAAACTTACCATACACAAAGTAAATTTAGACATAGAATAGACAAATGCACAAATAATTATCATATTGTAAATACAAATGCATATTTTGTACACATAGAAAAATCACTTGTCCACGTATTGCAGGGGAAGCTTCAGATACCACGTTAAAAATTTACTAGTTAATTGCAGCCTGTTGTTCAGTTAATGAATCATAATCTCTATTATTCCTGTCTGTTAGGAGTCAATATTGCCTTGAAGGCACATGTGAATTAAGAACTGACATAACTCACGTACTAACGCATTTGCAACATTACGTTGCAATCATTACATTTCTGCCCTTTGTGCCCACCACAAAGCTTTCTGATTTAGGGCTGAAGCTGCACCACACGCTACCGGTATCTAATTCAATCGTCCTTTTCCCAGATTATGGAGGCACCCAGACGCTGGCAGTGCCAATTAGAAAGCCATCAGAATAACGCTGATGAAGCGCAGTATCACAGTACTTGCGAGATGCACACCGGGCACCCGAGGGGGAGGTCTGCCTATAGTCTTTAGTTTAAAGAAAACTGTTTGATGCAGTGGAGTGTTGAGGAATCATGACTTTTAAATGCAGGTGTTCCACCTTAAGAAGAGAAGACACAGAAATGGGGGTGGCTGGGAAATCTACCTCCTGCTAAGCAAAATAGCTTGTTGAGAACCATCTGCAACACATAGTCTGAGGTTCTGGTTTTCCTGTTCCCAATTTGACATGAGAGAGGCTCAGACTGTCCCAAAATGTGCTGCTTCTGCCATCTTCAGAACAGTGCATTAAAGAGTCTTGCTCTCCGTGAAGGAGTTAATTTTTGTCCATGTGGATCTCCAACCCCTTTGCACTCTGATAGCATATCTAGCGGACTGGAACCTACACCAGTTTCAACAGATGCTGCAGAGCAAGACTGAACATGAAGCAATGTTTGCAGCCATCAAGAAATTGATGAGAGAATTGATGAGAGATGAGAATAGAGAGAAGGCTAACTACTACATTGGGCTGAGACTGCAAGTTTTAGCTAAAATTATCAGAGATAAATTATGGTTTTGGGCCCTGCAAACACAAATTAAACACCAAGGGACAAGATGAAAAAGCAAAGTTTTTCTTCTCCAATTTTGTTTTAAATGGAGAATCAAGGAAGTCCTGATGTGGCATATACTCCTTGGCCTGAGTCATAAATCATTTGGATCTGAAACAATACTTTTGCTACACTTTGGAATTATAGTGTTATAGCTCTTAGTTACCTTGTCTACCTAGATAATCTTGTGCAAAACAGCTGCAAATCATTTTTGAGACAGAATGGTATATAGCTAGCCCTGCTATAAGAAATGGTAAGATATAAAACATTTGAACATCCAGCACAACTTTGTTTTTCTGCTCTGGAAAACACCAACAATGTCAAAGTCAGCAACGTGCTGAGTGGCAACAGAAAAATTGAGCTGGAAGAGAAGGTTTATTGTGTTTATTCAGAATATAACACTAATTAGAATCCCATATTATGCATTTACATTGATTAGTTATGCATACCTACTATAGGCAACAAACTTTTTCTAATTGAGTAGTGTACAACCCTTTACTGACTAAAGAAAACCTTAAAAAACTGTCAAGTTGGACAATAAAGAATTATTTTGCTGGGACAGGAGAAAAACATGGAAGATACCAAAGGCAGCAAGGAAAGGTGAGAGATACACGTAATGGAGAGGGAACAAAAGAGCGATGGCAGCTGGAAAGGAGGAGGAAGCAAACAGCAAGCAGGATCAGAATGAGAAAGAGGTACAACAGTTTTTCTCAGTGTTTAAACGTTTGCTGCATTCCATCTAATTGTACTGATGATGCCATGTAAAACTAAAGTGTCTTATTTTCTCTTCAAAGTTTCCCTTGCTTTTGTCTGATATGGCCTCTGTTCAACTGGTGTATGAGATGGACCATTACAAATATCTCTACTCTAGGGCTCTTCAAAACACAGAAAAACTTTTCTGTCTTTATGACAGTTACCTATCAAACAATTATGAATTTCCAGCAAATCTTTTATATATGAATTTTATCTCCCTACAAATTACAAATGAGACTTACTTTTCTTCCCCTCCAGTTGACAACCTCAGTTTTCCTTCATAATGTGATTTTGTTTCATAGTTAGATACAGTACTTCTCTAAAGCCATTTGTAGATTTAGTAGGAAGTATGTCGATTCCATTACCCTAGAAATACAAATTAACAGTAGATATTGCAAAAAGAATAAAAAATATTTGCAATAAACATCCATTCTTATCAGACCAGTTCTCTCTTTCCTTTTCCCTTTCTCCAGAAGATTGCCAGTTTATTCAACACTTGACAAGTTTGCGGTAAGAGCCGATATACAATCAGCTGAATGTATCATTCTGTCATCAAAGAAGGCACTGTAACATACTAAGGACTATCTAAAGACTATAATCGGCTATCTTGCTTGGACACCAACAAATATTTCACTGCAGCTTCATAGAAGACAAGAGAGTATCACTTGCTTTCTTCTTTAGTAGGCTTGCAGACGGGTGTGGATACAGTTATCTAAGCTAGCCTTTTGGTTATTCTGCAGGTGACTGGTCCACATCAACTGCAGAGTAACCAAAATATATGCACAAACCAGCATCTAATACACTTTGCCCTACAAGAACTGAAGAAATGATCTCGTGTTGTATGTGTGTGACATCTCACATCACGCACTCGTGATCCTCATCCTAGTCTCAGAAAGAAAGGTAAGATTTTGCAAGCCGAATTGCTGTCTAAGCTTAATTTCTCAAACAACTGGGTGTATTTGATGTTTCTAAAGGCTGAGTTGAAGATACTATTATATTCTTGCAAATGTTTCTGTACCCTAGTTCCAGTTTGTGTTCCACAGATACATGAGCAGCTCCTCTCCTCTTAACATTATTTGCACTTCTGTTTTCAAACAAGACCTGACCCAAAGCAAAGCTGCTTGCTTCTGGGGCTGGAAGCTTCATGTGAGGTCTTAACATTCCTTAGGTCATGCTAAGGAGCACAAATTTGCAGAGTGAGAGTTACAAAGGAAAGTCAGGAAAACAGAAGGTGGATACAATAAATCAGGAAACAAACAGCATGACAAAGAAAACCTATAGACAGGATTACTAGCAGCTTTCTCTTCACAGCCTTGAAAGTATCATCGTGTTGCAAAAACACACAGTCATGGTATATCATGCACTGATGCTTTGGAGATACAAAGAAAAATCTATAAATACTGTTCCCTCACAATTGTTTGAAGTTACAGAAACGTAAAGTGACAAAAATATTTCTCACTAATATATATATTCGTGACTAACATTCATGAAATTTCATAAAATGCCTGCACTTATTTTTATATACCACCCTTACCACTGCCATTTTTGCTCTATCAGCAATTGTAAGTACGGTTGCCTACTATTTATTCTGGCAAGGCTGTCAACTATTTATCCTTCCACTTTTTTTGAGGGTATTGGATGTATTAGCCTGGCTTCCCCCCCAGTCCATCTTTCTAAGAACTAGTATACACAATCGTCTCATCAGATGCTGAGCAGCCATCCCCAAGTTACATCCTAGTTTTACGATACTTTACACATACTAATATACGAATTAACAGGAGGAAAAAAAAGATAGGCATAATTACTATTTAAGACACAAAAACCCCTGCTTTGCTTCCTACAGATAGGAGTTCCCCACCCAGCATCTGATACATTTTCTCTGTTATTTAAGGGCACATAATATTTATTCCCCCACCAGTGCTGTAGTCGCAGACCCCATCCCCCTGTGAGAGCAGCAGCACACATGCCTGGCCACCCTCTGCTCTGCCCTGCCAGCTGACAAACCGCTGGCCGAGTCCCTTAGTAAGAGCACTATTCTCACCCTTATTGCCTCAGCAGCAGCCTTTCCTCAAATACCCTCCCCATTGCCATCACTCTCCTAACACTGCCTTTACCGGCGCACTCTGCTAGCAGCTCAGTTACTCCTGTCTTTCCTGAAAATAGTAGGAATCGCGCTGTTAGTAAGTGGGTTATAAGTTAGAGAGTGTCCTGGTTTCAGCTGGGATAGAGTTAATTTTCTTCACAGAAGCTGGCGTGAGGCTGCGTTTGGACTTGGGATGAAAAAATGCTGATGTTTTGAGTTGTTGCGGAGCGGTCAAGGACTTTTCCGTTTTCCGTGCTCTGGCCTGCCAGCGAGCAGGCTGGGGGGGCATGGGGGGCTGGGAGGGGGCACAGCCAGGACAGCTGACCCAGGCTGGCCAAAGGGACATCCCATATGACGTCATGCCCAGCATATAAAGCGGGGGAGTTGGCTGGGGAGGGGCCGCAGCTCGGGAACTAACTGGCCGTCAGTCCGCAGGTGGTGAGCAATGGTGCTGTGCACCACTTGTTTTGTAAATTCTTTTATCATTATTATTTTAATTTATTTTTATTTTCCCCATCCTATTAAACTGTCTTTATCCCAACCTACGGGTTTTACCTTTTTTCTTTTCCGATCCTCTCCCCCACCCCACTGAGGCGGGCGAGGGCGAGCGAAGGGCTGGGTGGTTGTTTTGGCCACCTGCTGGGTTAAACCACAACAGAGAGGCAGAAAGAAACCCTTAATATTAACAGTTCATTCACTGATATTCCACCAGGGATCCCTTACATGCCACATGCAGTATGTAAGGCCACTGCATGGACAAACTCACAATCCCATTAAGTATAGCAGTGGTTAAACATACGTGGGGAATAGGAGAAAGAAAGAAGAAAAGACAGTTTATTGCACAGAGGGGACTGGACCTTAACTTGCAGGCTGCTCCGCATGGGGACACTGCTGCCTTTTTAAAGTCACATCACTGGTATGATTCCCCAAATATGTGTCCCTGACAGAGTTTAACAAAGTTATTTAACTAGTCCTGAGAGTATTTATTAACAGCTTTAGAGAATTGCAGGGGAAACACTTTCTTCCTTGACCTCAAAGTCTATCGATCCAGGAAAGCAATACGTTCCGAACTAAACCACATGGCTACATGGCAAAAAAGGACAACACACTGCAACAGTTGTCACTGTTGTAGTAGACTAGGCTGTAAAGTACCCATTGTAAAATGTACAAAAGCCAACCGCAATCTTCTCTCTTATGGCTCCTAATCCATTTGAGTTCACTGTTATGGGCCTGCTTTACACTAATAGGGACTTCTACAAATGAGCAGATTCTCTGAATTTGAGAGTAATTAAGCTAATGGGACTACTAGCACTAGTTGTAGAGCAGTAGTAATACAGGAATTGCACATATACCACACATGCCCACACCATTCCATGAGTTACTTGTTCCCAAATGAAAACTGTTGGTAGTCCGTGCTTATTTATGTTTTGAAGTAGATCATCATTTGTTTCATTTCTGACACAAAAGCTTCTCAAGAAAGCAAAAACATTTGTTTTAATTGACCCTGCCTTTAAATCATCATGGGATTTGTTTGTTGGCCAAAAACATTTCAACAATGTTTGTGTTTACAGAGCCAGCTGAAAGCACAGATCTGGAAGCTTTTTCTCCAAGGAAATTTTATTTTTAAAAACAAACTCCCCTCGCCCATCTTCCAAGGCCAAATTCTTTGAAAATCTAATTTGTCATTGCCTACAATGGACCTGTTTGATTGGGCCCCAAAATTGCAACTGAAAGCAAACTCTTTACTTCACAGTACATGCAGCAGTTCCCTGATATTAACAGTTATGCCATTCACGTGAGGAGTACATGTGTACTGCAGGGTACAGGTGAGGAGAAAAAAACCCAACCAAAACCACTCAACCCAAAAAACACATCTTGCCAAATCAAATCCATTAAATAGACCATCACTTCTAATTGGTTCTGCTGCGCATATAGCAAGTAATGCAATTGTGTGCTATTGCTCTGCAAGGGCTATTTGTATACTGTGACATACTGAAATACGCTGCTGCTAAAAGAAGGAATCTGAAACAGCAAAGCCCAGTCTCACAAGTCAGCTCTTGTCTGGCTTTGTTAGCTTCAGGGAAGTCTAAGAAGGACTGACACCTTCATGTGATGCAGAGAGTTAGGATCAAAGCAATCCTTCCGCGATCTGACATTGTTTTACGCTCTGAAGTACATTGACCCTTTTAAATTTGTTTACTATTTTGACCTTTCTAAATTAAACCCTTACTATTTATTTTCCCCCGTGGACAGTAAAACACAGACAGAATTGTGAACTAGGTGTAAACTGATCAAAGATTCATTAAGAACAAGACAAATAGCATATCAAGTGAAATGTACTACACCGTTAGATAATTTAAACGGTTGCTTCAGTAAATTGAACCTCACACTGCAAAAGCAAGACTTAATAGAAAGAACCACCTCCCTAAGAAGTCAGAGCAAGTCAGGTTTTGTATAGCTGATACTTCTGTACTTGAGACCTTTCATGCTAATATAATGCATTAATATCTAATGCACAAAATGCCACATTAAAGCTATGAGAACAGGAAAAAAATGTTAAGAATGAGACACTTGTTTAAAGGAGATCAAGGCTTTAGAGAAATTTAATACTGCTACTAATCACCACATCATCTATGTAAAACATACAGATGTAAAGTTACAGTTTGGCAATAACATAGCCACACCAGAGTCAGTGGAGATGAGAAAGAAATGGCTGTTATCTACCGTATTTCTCCTATTCTAGGAAATTAGAAGCCAGGTGCCAGCATTAGCTTCCTGCAGTCAGTATGCATACGTGCAAGCAGGCAGGAATCACGGTTTAGAGTTCCTTACAATTAATTTAAGAAGCAAAAAGCAAGAATATAGGGTCCAAGGAGAACCCCACAATCTGTATGGAGATACAAAGCAGTAGTCCTATTCAGTAGCAGAGTCACCATCTCAGTATCTTTGTTCCCAAACCCCTCTTCCAAGATTTAAATAGCAATGCTGCGACATACCCAGTAAGATATATACCCATCAGACAAATCAATACAGAGCATACAATCCCCAAGTCACCATTTATCGAAACACAGTCAAAGAGTTGCAAAACACAATGAGATAATCCATTCCGAGTATTGTTCCAGCCTCACAAAGATTAAATCAGTCTAAGTTTGAGAATTTATAATGGATATATATAAAGTCATGGTCAACTATCTACCTAAGCTGGCTTTGCTTTGAGTATGGGGTTGGTCCAGATGAACTCTAAATGTCCTTCCTATCTAAATTATTTTATGTATCACCCATTCATTCCTTGTACAACACTGCAAAGCAAAGGGGCATGAGTCCTTTCACCTATGACACATCTGAACTGAGAGCTACATTTGCTCCCAGTACTGGTTTAAATATTAAGCTCATCTTTGGTAGTGTTTTCACAAGCTTCTCCATTTCCTTTCCAAAACTCAAAATGCAGTAAAGCAGCAATCGTTACACGAAATTTTGACAGATATTTTGGAAAAAAAAAATATATATCTTCACCATACTGAGAGTTTCTAACACAAAAAGTGATGGAAACAGCACTTCTTAATGAAATGGGCAGCAATGACTTCAAAAGGCTTTGCGTTCATGAGGCAATGATTACTGCATGCCCTAGAATCCTGTTCTGTCAAGTCCAGCAAATTTTTACTGATTGCACTTATTTCTATCAATGCAACTTTTCCTCATGACTTTGTGCAGGAACGATTACAACATGGAGACAAACAGGCTTAAAATAGGAGGGTCGTGCTGCTTTCCTCTCTGGTAGTACAACCTCAAGAAGAACCTTGCATTTTGCCTATGCTGTGCTGTATTTGCCTGCAGAGAGATTATGTTCCCTAGCGTTTTCTGTCATCAGTTTCTTTGGTTACCCACGTGGTGGCTGCCAGCACACCCTCACGATCACGACTTCTACAGTCTAGCACATTTCCAGACGCAGCCTGGCTTTTTTGACGCAGGACCCTCAGAGCCCAAAGGTGCAACCATGCCATAGCGCATAGACTGTGCGTTTGGGTGGTCGTACAGCACAGCATGGTGCTGAAATTGCCTGTGGCTGAGATACTGCTGGGACTGGAAGCAGGCAGCCCTGCTCAGAGGTAGAGCTTATTGGGTTAGGTGCAATTATATGCTAACACAGCTACCAAGCTTCCTGGCCTGGAGCAGGTATTGTCACATATTTCTGTGTATTGACAGTATAGATAGTTGTATATAAGGGTATGGGCATACACACACATGCAGAAACCGCTGGAACTAGCTCAAGACTTCTTTTGCAGTTCTTTAGTACACACTGTAAAAGAAAGCACTATAAGCTACTTCAGAAAATATGATTGTTCAAGGTGTTACCCTTTAATATTAAAACATAATTCAGTCATAGCAAAATATCAGACTGCATGATATGTCACTAGAATAAATGAAAATATTATGAAGTAAGGCATTATTGTTTCAGGAAATGACTGACAGGAAAAAAACTTGTGACAGGCAAGTGACTCAAATTCCTTTGAATTAAGTGCTGTTAACTGTATTGAGATCAACATTCCTCTAACCAGTGAGTAAGGATTCACATTACAGAGGCAGGGAACCCCACTGAAGACCACAGTCATCCTAAATTTATGAAGTTACAAGATAAACACCAACAGGGCTTCTATGGTAACATCAGTGAGGCTTTTAGAAAAATAATGCTCAGCAGGAGATAACAACTGCAGACAGAACAGAAGGAAGGAAAAAAAGAAATAAAGAAATCTGACCAGAGCAAATAAGACAGAACATGAGAAGATTTGTGGAGATATTTTTGAAAAAAGAAGAGGATCTCTTACAGTTGCATAATCTGCTTGCTCCATTATGACCAGCCATCGATAGAATTACTTTATTCACTTTTCCACGACAATAGTAGTTTTGGTGGACATGCAAGTAATCAGGGTCATGAGAACAAAAGGCAAGATACCCGTGTATAATTTTAAGAGGAGAACTACAGAAATGTTACTTCCTCAGGTGTGCGTTCACAAAACGCCTATTGCCATTGCACGTGCTCAGTACTCTTTAAAGTTTGTTTTTAGACTTCATTAGGATTTTAAACACTTGTGTTTTAGGAGACAGTTTTTCAAAAGACATTGGCAAACCTGTAACCTCAGGGTGATAGTAAAATGTGCACTAGCAGTTAGTAAAAAAAAAATAAATATATTATTTATGTATGGATAAAGCAAAATTGCCCACCCAAAATGGGCTTTTTAATGCACCTCATAGAAGCATTAGAAACTTTACTGAACCATGGGAAAAGAAGAACAATCATCAGTTGCATTGCTCAAAAGCTGGCATGGTGAAAACACCTATTAATGATTATTTTCAGTTGGTCCAAAACTGGCTTCATTTTGTCACCTGATCAGATGTTGCTTTATGCATTTTTAGTCAATGTGAAACATTTATTGTGGCACGCATATGTGTGTACTGCCTTGCTTCAAAAAGGTTTCAAAAAACCCACAACCACCAACAAACAAACCAACCACCACGTTAGATCAAACATCACTACTTACGGATTGAAAATATTAACAGCCCATCCATTGAAGCAAATGGGAGAGAGAATAGCAGTGAAGAGCTAAAGCAGTAAAAAAGCTCCCAAACCTTTCTTTCCTTTAATGGATGCAAGAAAATATTGAACGTACAAACTGATCAGATTGTGCCAAACACTCAGTTATAAGAGAATGTGTTCAGAGTACTTCACTTGACACCTGTTCTGTGACACTTTATTTGCTCTTGCTGGGCTGAGAATTTGCAGCTTCTGCAGGTAGACTGCAGCTTGAGCCATCACTAATGCAGTCTTGGGGAGGTTCACAAAGTCCTGGGAATGGATTTTTTTCAGCTGGCTTATTTCTGCTTGGCGATGACTATTTAGAATGAAGCACCTGGAATATCCCATGCTACTCCCTCATCCCAGTTCAGCATCTATTTAGAGGTGAATCTGAAGAAAAAGGGTCTTGTCTATAGCAGACAGCAAAATTCAACTCCCCCAGACGATTATGAAAACTTGATATGAATATCAAATAACAAATATGGGCTTATATTAATTTTGCAGTGCCAAAACACTAGTAAGGGAAAAACCTGCAAACACTGCCATTTTCCATCCCTGACTATCATGTGTGCTCTGTCATATGGTACTTCCACCCCGATTGTGGTTGTAACAGTACACCCCAACCACGTGCATCCATCGTGGGATGGATGTTCTTAAGAGTCAATATACCTGTGATTCTATTCGTAATGAGAAACATTCATTTTTCATTGGGATGTCAGGGTTATGTCATTACATCAGGAGCAAATCCTCAATCATTTTTTGATTTTGATCCTTTTCAAATGCACCTGAAGGAAGACCTACTCCTCCTAGAATTACAGTAGTTTCTATGTACTAAACACTGCAAGAATAGTAATGATCTTGGCTCATATTTTGTCAACAAGGGCAAATTTCCTTTATTCTGTTTCAGACCTCCAAACTCCCTCAAGCTTGTGTTGTAATGCGATTCAAAAGACTCACCAGAACTGAGTTGAAAGCACATTTGACATTTTTAAATATGCATTCAGATAAACTTCATAAATCTGTTGTACGCTGTTATCTATCACTCTGTATGATACTCTGACACGTTACTTTTTACACAAAACCTGCCATCAAACATGCTGCACCTTTAGTAGAATAATGTAATGCGTTCGTCAAGGACGAGCAATGTAAGACTGCGGAGAAGAAAAAAGAGACAGCAAATAGAAGTAAAAAAAAATGCAAGAGAGGCAAGAAGTAATGACTTCCATCTTTCATGGATTGAAACCTCACCTGTTGTGCTATCAGAGCATCATGACAGAATTAAAAGCTAGGTTTAAAAGAGGGGAAAAAAAAAAAAAAGACAAACATTCTTAAAGAAGCGTTGAGGCTATCTTGATTGTACAAATACGTACTTCTATGTTGAAAGCTGTCTTTGTGGCAGTGGCATCTTTATATCCAGCAGGATTTCATCACCATTCATAACACACAGAGTGTTTTACTAGATTTTGTTCTCATTAGCTCCGTGCAAACAACTGAACTAGGAATAGAGTTGCTGAATCCTATTCTTTCTTGAGCGTTGTTTACCAGATCCCTCACTAACTCCCAATCAGTTCCACCTCTGCAATTTCATGGAAGGCAATGAGTTTTCACAAGTATTGTCATATACCATAATTAGAAAGCAGTTTCAGTTCAGTGAGACTTT
>NW_010553879.1:82106-88013 GCF_000687285.1 Phaethon lepturus | reverse complement strand
ATTTAGGGGAGTTTTTTTGGGGTGAAAAAGCCATACAGGGCTTACAAGTGTGTAAGAAGAGAGAGAACATTGACTGCTCTGTCAAAAATCAAGTAACATCCATATAGGAAAAAGTGACTTTTTGAGTCTGAGCTTTGATATCCTGTGCTGTCTGTCAGCATCTGCAGCACATAGGAATTGGACAACCCCCCTTAGTGTGTTTGTGAGCACTTAACATGCTTCATGTTCATGTTGTAGATCCCAGATAGAAGAGCTGCAATATGAGTGTTGGTTTGATATTCTTAAGCACATTTATTTCATGTCTTGTTTTTTTGTGAGCAACACTGTGCATTCTACTCCCTGCCACTCTTTTGTTGCTTTGTAATAACCCTTATGAGTAGCGATAACACACATAAAATTGCTGTTCTGTCTCTTTGTATTTTGGTTAGCAAAGCAGATCATCTCAGCAACCTGCCTGAATGTTTGCTGTTGCACTCCAGTACTCCCCTAATGTCAATGACAAGCCTAGGGCTCTTGAAAGGAAAATTAACATCTCAGCTAGGCTGTCTGTAGGGATTTTCTAAGAGTAGCATGCTTTTCAATACCAGGTATCTCTTCCCTATGAATGGAAGCGATGGATGGGCATATGCAAAAGTTACCACGCTGTGTAAAATACAGCCCTTCATGTATCAGTCAGGAGTTGAGGAAAATTACTGTACCTGATTGAACACAGGTCTTCACTCCCCAAGTTTTTAAAGCCTGTTTTTCACTCTCTGTTTTACACAAGGATTTCAGGAAATATTTTGAAAGGCTAAAGTTATAATCCCCACTTTTTGTCTGTATTGTGTCTAAGACTGTCTTATTCACTGTATTAATACGTATGCTGAGTAATCGTTATGCTTCATATGCCTATGACACATCCACTCACTAAGAACTTGAAGCATTCAAATGCTCCGATAACCAGGTATATTCAGTATTGTTTCATTCATATTAAGTAGCCAAAAGAATGGTATTCCTCAGACTCAGATGTAACTGAAGTCCTGCCTTTACTATTTAAGTTGCCCCACATATTGTAGTTTTTAGCTGATTGAGATCCTCCAGGGAACATGGATTTTCCCCAACAGTTCCTTGATGAGACTTGGCAATTGCATCAGTGCGAATCAGGTTGTTACTTAAATCCTCATTTTACTCTCTTTTGCTATTAACATATGTCTCACTTTACCAACCTCCCATATGAAATAAACCTAAATTTAAGTAATTCTAGTCTCAGTTCTAAGAGCTAGTAGTTAGCTCATTGAGTCAATGACATGAAATATTCTCTACATCATAACTGATAATCTATGATATTATATGATGTTATCTTCCAGCTGTATCCTTGTCCCAGTGAAGTCTTTGCCTCCTGGGCAATCTTGTAGATAGCTGCCTTCTAAATCTTTTAAGTAATCCAGACACTTCTTCCCATAGGTACTTCTGACCTTGTAATCAAGTGCTAGGACAATTATCTCCTTTCTCCCAGTTGCCTATTTAACTGCCTCAGATGAGGTTCCTTTTTAAATTTACTCCTACAGGATAATTGCCTCAAAAACTCTCTCTGCCCCCATACTTCCCTCTGTCTAAATGAATCTGTTATTAGTGTTTTCACCTTTGCCACCACCTTAACAGCTTCTTGATTTCTTTTTCTTTCTTTCCTTTTTTTTTTCCCCCAGCTGCAATAGCCTCCCCACTATTAGCTTTATCTAAAGCCCTTTCACAAGGTAGATCTTACTACTGTTACCTGCACTTATTACATTCATTTGCATTCACTTAAAAACATTTAAATTCATATCTATTTAAATCCTGGACACTTGCTTTTGAGAAAGAGAGCTATGTCCATACCACAGACACTGTGGTTCTGCATCAAAATATAGGCAGAGAGGCCTTCACTAGGTTTCAGAGAGCTCTGAATTTCAGAGAGTCATATTCAGTTGCATTAAATCATTGTAATACTATAGCCTTTGTCAATGGAGGAAGGGGACACTGACTTTCAGCAAGGTAAACTTTAGTTTTAGAGCTGGGTAAAGCTAGAATAGTTTCTGGTTCAATGTTCATGAATTCAAATGCAGGTTCTAACTGTTACCTCTCTAAAGCCCTAGAAAAGTAATTTTACCAGTTTATTTCTTTATGAGACCGTTACTGCATTTTTGTACTGAAAGAATTAGGTGTCTCAAAGCATACACCATAATTTTCTAGAATTGAGTTATTTCCATGGTAATCTCTCTCGCCTCTCTCCTTCTCCCCTTTCCCCAAAATCCCCAAACCCCATATGCCATCAAAATGCAGGAGAAAAGGGAATAGGTGTGCAGGGAGAGATTTAGAAGACTGTCAAAACAGAAGTCAAGAAGGAAATAGCTGAGCAGATAAGTTACCTTACAGTAAAAAAAAACCCACAAAAATCACACTCATGAATAATTCAAGAAAAAAGTTCTCTCTTTCCATAGGGAATGTTCATGAACCTCTTTAAAAATCAAAGTGACAGGCTACAAGTGCACCTCTGCAGAGATAATCATCAGGAAAAAAAATAACTAATAACATAACTCAAGAAAACAAACCCAGACAACCTCACCTCCTTCCACTCGCAGGGTTCCTGACCCAACCAGCTGCCAATCCACTCTGAATGCCCAGAGCTATAGGACCCTCCTGCATCCAGGCAGGAGATGAAACCCAGCTGCTCTGAGGGAAGGCAACTCGGGTGCACGATTTCCCACTTTAACATCTGCTGCCAGTTATCTCATCACAAGCATGTGAGGAATGGAAAGCATCGGCTCAATGTGCCCCTTAGAGACTTAGGGGGTTTATAAAAGTCCTCTGTAAGCAATTATTTTCCAGAAAATATTAAAAGCTTCTTCCAAAATAAATGGCACACAAGATTGAAAAAGAAGGAAATAAAAAAATCATACTTGGTCAAATGTATAAAAGAAATGAACAAAGCACTGGTGTTTCTTTCATGAACAGACAGAAAGTTGTTGCTGTTCCTCTAGGTCTTCACTTTTTTTTTTTCTTTAAAATGGGGCTGAGATGCAAAAATAACAAAAAATGATATAACACAAGAAGCAGAGAAATTCTTCCCACAAACAGCTAACAATTTCCTACTATCTTCCCACTTAAGAACCTGAAGGTGTTTTATAAATAGATTTTATGTCCTCAAAATACCATTTCCTCCTTATAAAAGTCAATTGCTTCTCTAAAGTAAAATATGCTTAAGTACACTAGATTATTGCAAAAAGTAACACTGAGTAAACCAACATATTAAAATGCTTGTCTAGGTTTTTCTGTTGAGATTTAGAGAGCAAATATTATTGACAACCTGCAAACCCTTAGATTTATATTTTGAATAATTCAGATCTAGGATTTTAAATTTTGATCCCCCATTAAGTTTCCTGTGTATTGAAAGATGACCTCTTATGCACTGATCCTGGAAATAATTACGCACATGTTAAAATTAATGTGCTGTAAGTAATCATTGCAATAACCTTTAGTGCATATAAAATTAAGTGGCCATGTATATCTAGCAAGTTCTAGGCTATAGTTTATTTTATCACACAATTTCTTTTTTATTGACTTTGTTTAGCTTAGTAACCAAGAACAATTAGACAGGCCTTTGTGAAACTTAGAGAAACCAGAGACAAGAACAAATAGTGTGAATCATCAGTTTTGGCCTGCCTCTTTCTGCAATGTATGGTTGTTAAAACTCTTTCAATTTCTAAAGAAATAGTCATCACGGATAAAACGATGCACTAAGAAGTGCCTCTGGCCATCTATTCACCAATAGAATTCTCCAGGCAAAGCCCCTTGTGCTTCAGCAGGAACCCACCAAATTTGGTCAGTCTCTGCAAACATAGGGACCTCCTTGTGTGAAACTCATTGCACGCTTACAGCCTGAGCCGGATCTTCGGAAGTGAAATGCTTCTGTCTTTCCTTGTAATTTCACCAGAAAAAGACTTCAGATTTGGAGTGAAGACCTGAAGGCTTGGCATGGATCCAGATATAGACAGCAGGGAAGAGACCAGCTTCCAGCTTTCTGGTTTTGTGAGTATTTAAGAAGCTTGGATCCTGCCAGAAGGGAGAGCCATCGCAAGGAAGTGTATGATGGTCTGTAGCACAAATACTTCAAGTGGCAGAACTTCTGTGTCAGGAATGTAAATTAAAATACATGTTCTCTACAGCAGCTCTTAGGTAACATGAAATAGCAGTATAAAGAAGAAATAAGTGACAAAGAAAAAAAGCAAGCAAACTTTCCCAGAAGCTTTTGGAAAGAAGAAATAAGCAATATTGTTCCCCACTCACTGAGGGATATCATGGTGACTGGAGTGACAGAGCAAGACAACGAAAGACAAAAAGGAAGACAAGCAATGCAAGGGTGTTACAAACCTTGCCTTCCAGTTGTGCAAGGCATTGAACTGTGGCCCTTTTGGCTTCTGTGTTCTTATTTGCAAAGCATATAGCAAAGACCAAAAAACAGTGTGGAAGTTCAGCTGTGACTCCCTATGTATGTAGATTGTACAAAGACTTGTTTTTCTTGAAACAGCAAGGTAAAAAGTAACACTTCTATGAAAACAGTTATGCATAGCTTTGCAACAATATCACTGTACTCAAGTATCCATTCAATTCTTTCATAAACTTGTGCAAACAGACGAGACATTATAAAGACTAACAGACATCAGAATTGAGTGTTAACTCTTGAAATAAAAAGAATTTTCAAAATTATGGTTCATTAAAAACAAGACACTCAAAGTCTTCTTGAGGACTCAAGTATGTCTTCTTTGTAGTCTAACCAGAAAAAAAACTCACAAGTTTTCTCCATTTTCAGCTTGTTTACTTAGAGCCAATGAAACCCACCTCTGTTTCATCAAGGAAGAGAGTGGAGTTGTATTCTTTATTTTTGCACAACTAAAGTATGGGGCTAAAACCCCCAGGCTCCCCCACAACCCCCAGTGATAGGAGCATTCCAGATCACACCCCCTCCCTCCCCCCAGTTACTTCCCTGCCATTATTCTCCCTCTAGAGATGCTTACATGGCATCATTAACAACATGTAGTACCTAGAAAGTCTGGCCTTCCCATCCTAGGATCCTGACCTTCCTGTTGTCTTCGTTTCCCCAAGGCAAGTACCACCCTACAGGAAATAAATAGTTAATAATACTTCCCTGTCCTCTCCTTAAAGGCTCGTTTGTCATCCTAAGGCTTGGAAGCATCTCCTACATGTGACAGCAGTTAAGCATGGTCTAATTTCATGTGTGAATTTCAGCTCATTCTTATTCAACACAGCATTCAAGCACATATGGAAACTTCAGCTCGTGGGTAAATTCTCGGGAAGTCAATGGGTTGCAAACACATCTTTTATGTTAAGCAAGTGTCTTGCTGCACTTCATTGACTTCAGCGTGATGTCCTTAATGCCTGGCCTTGGCGTGAGCGGCAGGACTCAATTTAGTTCTGAGCAGCTACTACCCTGTTACATTGAACGGGGGATTACATATATATGCATATATGCATGTGTATACACCTATATATGTATATATTTGGGATGCATATACCTCCCACACACATTGCTTCTGACAAGATATGAGCGGTGTTGCTTTTCTTCTAAAGGCCTACGTAATTTCATATTAAGATATCATTGGACTGACTTGGATGAACAAAATACCGACAAAGGTACTTCAAAGTCTAACTGAATTCACCAGGTTTGTTCCAAAGACTTTGGCCTCATGCCTGATGCCTTCATTTATACAAACAATGATAAAACATACACTTTCTCTGCTTCCCTGGCCAGATCTTCTCGAGCAAGGAGTTCTGGTCCTTCAAGTAGCTCTACTATCTAGACTTTGCTCTCCCGTTACATCCAGGTAGCCCACTGTCCTCAGACTTGGCTGGCAGCCTGGCCACCTGCCTGCT
>NW_010553879.1:80074-82076 GCF_000687285.1 Phaethon lepturus | reverse complement strand
GGCGGCCGGGGAGCCACTGGGCAGCTCATGCTTGGCAGCTGCCTGTGCTGCCTGCCAAACCCTGTGAGGGATCTGTGTGCCACCGGCCACCTGGCACAGGGGTCCCGGCTGCCTGCCACCCCTTGCCTGAGCCCAGTGACCCCGCCATGCATCAGAGAGGTGCCGTAAGATCTGGCTTCCCAGAACCTTCTCTGCCAAAGCTTGCCCAAGCCCTGCTCTTGCTTCAGCCTGTCCCCAAGGCCTCGAACAACCTTGCTCCAGCAGCTGTTGCCACTGTCCTCCCAGCAAACACCAGTAGCTGCTGGGGACAGTGGTGTGCCAGCCCTGGCTTCTTCCCAGCAGCTCCCTTACCTTCCCCTTCTGGAAAGCCCACCGGCAGTGGCTGTTGTGCTGCTCCTGCTCACCTCTCCCTCCCCCGTTGCTTTCACCTCACATGCTGGGTTGGAGCGGAACAATCCTCAGGTGTCTAGATACCTCTTTGCCCAGTCATTCTCCTCAGCCCCTCTTTCAGGGATAAGGCAACAGCTGCAGCTCACCTTTGCTGGGAATGGTGAAAACCTCGCCCTCCCACCACTGCTGTGTTCCTCTTCTGCTTTCTTCCCCCAGAAGTGCGATGTGCCCCAGGCGCTTAACCCGTTCCTTCACATGTGTTATTTATGGACTTCTTTGGGCATTTTGAATGAGAAGTGAGGGATTTTGACCAAGCTGCCAAAGAGAGGGCCATCACCACTATGGCTCTGTGACAGCCTTCATTAGCTTCAGCTCTTGCTATCTTGCCAGATGTTGCAGAGATATCCAAGCCTCTTCTATAACAGTGACAATCAATTTTAAGGAGTTTTAAATCTGTCCTACATGACTATTCATGGCACTAGTGTTATTTATTCTAATAAGCTGAACCTGTATTTAATGTCAAGCAGAAATAGAGCCTGCATTTTCAAACGTTCGGGATGATCTCATGTTTCCTAGTCAGTACAGGAAAGTGTTCCAGTAATAACAATAACAATTTCACCTTTCTAAAGAGAAGATATTTCTAACCCTAGATGCCCTGGCATCCAGGTTCACCAGACTTACCTGTGCCCACGCACCCTGGGAGATGAGCGTTTCTTACAGTTCCCACGCTATGAGCAGTCTGTGCAGACTTCTGCAAACTTGCCCCTCAGTGCATCCCTGAGACCCTGCCCTGGAGATCTAGGCAGAAGGATTTGCACTCAGCTGTTAACATCACTTCTCACATTTTTAACCTGAAGTAAATGCTTAATGATATATGCAAGGAATGCAAGAGCAATTGCAGGTTAATGCAGAATTAATTTGTCTAAAGAGGATCAGAGATGTCAGGCTCAACTATGAGGTTAGTCATGAAAAATATAGTTTCAAAACAAAACAAAACAAAAAGTTAAGTCAGAATGAAGAGTTATAGAGGAGAAAGAGGAAATGAGGTAAGAAAGAAAAAAGAGGGAGGCATATTTGTCCGAGTAGTCTTTTCTCTGTTTCTATGATTTCTCATAGAAAATGCTTGCATTCTAAACCAAGATCAGTTGGGATTAATCATTTGTATAGAAACCATTGTGAACTCATTGCAGGCTTTTAGAGTTTAATTTTGTTTATCGAGCACAATTTGGTTAGCATCAGGTGCTGAAGTTACAGACACCAACACTAGCATAGAAATTACTTTATTTAGCTCCCAGTTGTAAGTTTCTATAGCAACTGGGTCCTATAACAGGAATTTGAGTTTCTGGCACATGAATACTGCTGCCGCTGCCAGAGATTGTTAATACTGTATTTTTGGACCACTCAATTTTGTTTATCGAGCACAATTTGGTTAGCATCAGGTGCTGAAGTTACAGACACCAACACTAGCATAGAAATTACTTTATTTAGCTCCCAGTTGTAAGTTTCTATAGCAACTGGGTCCTATAACAGGAATTTGAGTTTCTGGCACATGAATACTGCTGCCGCTGCCAGAGATTGTTAATACTGTATTTTTGGACCACTCAGCTGTTCC
>NW_010553879.1:0-80039 GCF_000687285.1 Phaethon lepturus | reverse complement strand
GGTCTTTCTTCAGTGTAAATCTGCCTGCTTAGTCATACTTGCAATTGCACCTTTTGTTCTTATCCTTCCTTCTTTGACTGTAACACGAAGTACCTAGTTCAGTCCAGGTTCCGTTTCCCTGGAACCGCTTGCAGGGTGCCCTGCGCTGCATTCTCATGCTGTGCAACGTGGCAGAGCTGGAGGGTGAGGACCAGGGTGCTGAAGCTGTCAGGAGTGTCCAGAATAAAATGTCTCTCACAAACCTTCTACTCCCCGTGACTTTAAACCTGGGGCTGATTCTGTGGATACTACACGAGTCCCAGATTCAGAAGAGAATCATACCCCAACCTGAAATAAGCTCACGTGCTTTTAGGTATGGTCAAGAATAAAGCTGCAGCACTGGTTTGCAAACATTAGAGACCTTATTGCAGTTCCTATATTTATTGGAAACTCATGGCTGAATACCACCTTTAGACATTGAATTTCACCAGTCAAACTCCTCGACGCACTCTCAGTCTTATCCCTACAGCTGTTTAAAGGCTGCAGGAGTACTCCACAAAGAGAATTGTATTATTGCAGAGTGAACAGATGTCTCTTTTACCTGTAAGACTTCCTTATTAGATCTCTTTCACAACTATGAATCAATAGTCTTTCTTTGCACCTGGATTTATTTTGGGGGGCACATTCAAATGCTTCTATGAGGTGCTGGACAGCAGTGCAGACAATTTTTGTGACAACTGAACACACTCATATAAGTAGGCATTTGGATGGCTCCGCAGTGAGCAGGCATTTTGAGATTCCTCTTTTTGTGTGTGGGTTTGTTTTTTGGGTTTTTTGTTTGTTTGTTTAATTACTTTGCATGTTGTCATTTATGTGTAAAACAATGGTAGTTTGAATCATTAGATGTTTATACTCTCTAGTATGGTTTTTAACTTATCTGGCTCAATTCCTTCTACATCAAAGAGAAATGTGTTATTCTACTCAAAACCCTCTGGGGACATCCCTTCTGCTGTCCTGGAGCCCTCTGTTCCATGAGAAAGAGTATGGGCTATCTCAGAGCCACAGAAAACAAATCCTGATATCAATGAAACACAAATTTATATTTGGTGACTTAGGCACAGCATAGAATATAAGTTTTGAATAACAATAGTTTCAAGTATCCCTAGGTAAGCTGGCCACTGCAACCAGAATTAATTCTTGTGATTCTTTCCACATGAAAGGAGAAGCTGTTGTAGGGTCTCACTTGAAGAACTTTATAGCTGAGGCAGTTGCACCAGAAGGACAGAGAATAGTGAACCCCACAAAATCACCTAGCTGTGCACTGTAAGAAAGCTGTAGGAGCACTGAGGTTTGTTTGGGCTTCTGCTGCTTTGTTGCAGAAAAACTTCTGGGAAGAACTATACTGAACCTACAGTTAACTACTAACAGGTTGAACCCCAGTCTCTGTTGGGAAGGCCTAGTTGCCTTGGATATTGGCTGTTTGCTTCTATCGTTATCTTTCCAATACTATTCACTTTGGCTGCCTCTTATCACTTCTAACAGGGGCTTTTGCTTTTCCATCTGACCTTAATAAAATGGGATCATCCTTGCGCAAGTTTCTAGAATTGCTATTTTAAGTGTTGGAAGTTTGAGAATATCTATCTGCAGAAACCTTTTCCTTTCCCTTAGGCCTGTTTGTTTTTTGGGTTTTTTTTACCCAGTCCTGGAGTGGTTTCCTTGTCCTAGAGTGCTGAGCTGGGGTGATGCGTTGGGTGCTGCAGTCTGGCAGGGGCATCCCGTCCGTCCAGGCACATTGTGTCCCTGACAGCTGCAGTAATTTCATCTCTCTTGCTGGCAGATCTCTTCCAGGCAATTTACAGTTTGTTCTCTAAATTCTTAACGTCTAACTGCTGAGTTGCTGGGAGGGCCTATTTTGGAAAAGGGAATCAGATTCCCAGAGCAAACTGTTTCACACGGTGCTGAAGGCAACAGGAGTCTTTGGGAGACTGGTGGGAAGATTAAGATGCTGGAATCTGTTGCCTTAAAATCATTCTTCTGCTCTCCAGTGAGTCATCCAGCCTTGCAAGCAAGCTCGGCAGGACCTTCTGCCGCTGCTGCTTCTCACGCACAGAGAGCCCCCACAAACCCAGTAGAGGATATGTTGCCTCCCTCTTTTGACAAAACACTTCTCCCTGCAGCACAAAAGGTTTTCATTTCCTTGTATTTCGCCATCCCAGGTTTCTGGCTTCTTTCTTAACAAGCTTTGAAGCGTTTTCTCAAAATGGCAGCTGCAAAGGTCATCTCTTTCTCTGTTTGTTTCTTGCTCAGAGACAGGAATCGTGCTTTAGAATAGAGATGCAAGGCAGCTTTCTAGAGCGTAAAAATCCAGTAACATAACACATTGTCTCCAGCCTGCAACAGCTGGCCAAGAGGCAAAAAAACTAAATAGGAGGGGACTATGTACAAAACAGATTTGACTGATTAAACTTCTCAGTACGTATTTTTTAAACATAAAGATAATAGGTATATGAACTATATTTTAAGATTTTTAAGCTAGATGTAGCTACTGAAATTATATTTTATAGGAATAGAGCAGGTCTTTCATTAGAGTATTAGTCAGGAGTGAAAAAATGGTACTTCCACCTTTTCTGCATTTTTATAAACTTACATCATTTTCATTCATTAATCTGCAATGATTATTTTTTGCTTAGTTCAGGTCATACTTCAGTTATGAAACATGTGACTTACCACACAGCATACATTATGTAGAAAAAAATAAATGTAATTTACTAGAGATGTTAATTCCTTCCGATAAGTCCACTAAGAAAATACTTCAGTACTAGATCATAGATTAAAAGTGCATATTTTATGATAGTTTCCAAGAAAAATCATAAGTGAAACACTGTGAGGTAAAGAGTTCACCACTATATCCAAAAGCAGCTTCCACTTAGTGTTTTCAGTTATTACTAATCTTGTGCTTAACACATTTCTAATTAAAGAAATGAGCTGCAAAACAGGCAGAGGGGAAAAAAAAAAAAAAAAGAAGCAGCAGCAAATGTGGTCTCAGGATCTGAGCAGAAAATTTCTTTTACCTCTGAGGCTCTGCACTCACTCCCCGCTCCTTCCACATATGCAGACCCCTTTTACCCCTCAGCGTAACTACCACACAGGTAAGAAGCAGCCTCCAGCAATCTGGCTCCCTCATTGCCCGCTGCAGGCGTTGTCTCACAATCTATATAAGGGAATCAATGCAGATGTCATGGCACAGAGGAGCAATTCTGTTGTCCATCCTCTATGTCTCCAGCAATGCACTCCCATGTATGCTTTTTTGCCAGCACCCAGCCTTTCTACAGTTGCATCACAAACCAGATCATGGAGTCGATCCACTAGCAAATATTTCACGGGAAAGTTTGTAGCTGGATTAGTTTTGAGCTGGAACATGGCTTTATGACCAACAGTGCTAGTGGCTTAAAATGGCAGATGAACGTAATGGAAAGCGTGAGGATCCTGCTCACAAAGGCAGCGTGGACTTACAGTCATGAAACTGTTCCCAGTGATGTTCAATCAACACAACTGAGCATCTCATTTAATTAAACAGAAGAAGTTCTTATTTAGTAGCATTTAGATGTTTAATGTCTGTTTCCATTAATATTATTTACTTATACTCAGGCTATGTCTTACTGTGTGGCTCTGCTTAGAGTAGACAATGTTCTGAGTTTGTCGTATTTTGCACATGAAAGCATGATGGTTCTTCTTGCTATCAGTTTTGTTATATTAGGAAGAAAAGCACCCATTTTTAATGTTTAAAATAATTACTTAATTTTAAAATGTTGTTGAGAATGACAGGAAACTCACACTGAAGTGCATTTCTTCTGCAAGATGACACGTTTTTTCATGAGAAGAGCCAGAATCTGGTTTTTGCAGCTAAAAAATTTATGCGAAAAGTTAACTGTCAATATGCTACTTGATGGTAATATCACAGCACTCATGCACAAATCTCAAAGCTATAAGACAAATGTAAAAATTATCATAAAAATTTCATAAAAGGAAAAATTGAGGTATAGGGACATTATACTAAATATTTTTCAATAAACACAGATTTTTCTCAAATTAAATACTAAGTTTATTTAAAAAAATTAAAAAGATGCAGTTGTCATAGTATAAACTCACCACAACTAAACTAAAACTAAATCAAATTCATATGTCATAATTTTAGAAAAATCCTGAATACAGAGATTATCTTCTTAACGTGTGTTATGCTTTGGCAGTCTGGGGTAGTGGACTGTGATCAGCACCCCTCATTAAAGAAAAATGTCTTCTTCTTTTAAACCGTATTTGTTGATTAAAAAAAAACCTCAGCTGATTCCAGATCATGAGCATATGAATAATTTTAAGAACTTGAATATATACAATAAAGTATAAACCAGAAATAAAACCTGTATGTGAGAACAGCAGTTCCACATGAAATTGGAAAACAGTGAAGATGGGGGCCAACACTGACAGAGCCAGAGTGGAAGAAGACCTTTCACTGAAAAATCCTCATTTCTTACAGTCAGTGAAAGAGAATGTGTGATACCTGTTGTAGATAGTTTCTGAATGCTCTCTACATGCAGCCTCCTGCAGAACACATGAATCTATTGAGAGGTGACAAATGCGTGGATGATTGCTTTTAAATAGTAAAGGTTAAATTACTTGTCTTGATGAGTTTAGACAAAGTCCAGAAAGAACCAAAGTCTTTTGACACCCATTGTCTGCTCTAAGCATTATGCAATGCTACTTGTAATTGAACTGACTACACAGGCATGACACTTTCAGTGCACTTTCTTAGTCTTTTCAGTATAGTGGAATTACTGACAGCTAAAATATTATGAAATTGGCCAATTTAGGCAAATCCTGTGCTGAAGGTGTTGACCTTTTGAAAATGGATTCCTTCTGCACATTGGGTTTTTGCTTCCCCTATCTTGTTTCTCCTTTAGCAATTATTCATCTTTTATGGCTTCCTCCAGCTAAAAGCCTCAGCAACAGGAACATTTATTCAGAATCAGAATGGAAGATCTAGTACTTTTCTGTACATTAAAAAAGAAGAAAGTTCAATTTTCCTTCTGAAAAGCACAAGAAAGACCATTACGTGAGATGTAAAGACAGAGAGAAAAAGGGCTGAATTCCCAAAATATTTGATGGCAGAAGTAATAATAGCAATGAATGAGGCCACATAAATGATTCATGAGACTCATTTTTTTCCTATTGTTACTAAAAAGAGGCTCATTATTACTCAGAAAAAATGCTTTGTTAGTGATGTAAAAAGAAATCAGAATTTGCTATCAATTACTTCCATTAACACCGGGCCTTTGTACAGTTTTAGAAATATATTTTATAACAATATTATTTTGTAATTTCATCCCTACTGTGCTTTGAGCCTTCTGAGGCCCACAAATCTCTTTAATACCTCCACTCCTGCTGATAATAAAAAGTCTTGTGGGTGTAGTAACAGCTAAAAATACAATAGTAAATGATTCGTCTATTACCGTTTCAGAGGTCACAATGAGTAACAGAGAGACCACAAGCACGTAAAATAAACATCCTGCTCTGAAACAGAGGCAAGCTGTAGCTTCAGGATGATCACTTTGAAGAGATGGGCCTCCTTTAAGGACATTTTCTTCTTTGGTTTGAAGACTGTTAGAAATATCCAAACATATGTTCTGAGGCAATGAAATTTCAATGGGACATTTTTTCCTTTTAAAGCCCAATTCTTAAAACACTGACTTGCAACATGAGACAGCAGCAAAAATGAGTCAAGCTAAGAGCGCATATTTAGCAGGAATAAATAGAGCTAAACCTGGTCTTTTTGATTTTGTAAACAATGTGTCATTAGAAACCAATGAAGACAATAAAGAATTGGATTACCATGCATCCATTTGAGATATTTCAATCAATATTTAAGTAGTTTTGGAGAATTTAATGTAAAACAGGCAGCTTTCTCAAACAAGCAATCAAAATAATCCATTAAGGCTGTAATCACCATTATGCTTGGGTGTTCCTGAGCTTTAGAATAAATTGATTGTGTAAATACTATTGAAGTGGTACCTCAGGTATTTACCTTCCTATTGTTTAAGTGATTTTGGTGTTTTGTTTTTTTTTAATTACTGTATATTATCTTTCTTGATCCTCAACTGCTAAATATAATAAATCCTTCCTAAACCTAGTTAACAATTTCTGAAAAAAAAAAAAAATTCTTGATAAGGCTATAAATATGTATAAATGACTATGAGGCAAATGAGGCCAACCTCAGAGTATTGCAATACAGAGACTATGCATCTGTGTAAATCATGTCTAATAAAAACATGCTACTGAACCTTCAGAAATGGGAGCTAGTATCGAACCTGTTACCCATTTTCCTCTGCAGTTGAGACACTCTAACAAAATTGGTGTCTGGATCCCATGGGAAATTTTACACTGAGTATGACTAGCTTTACAAATACACTAGGGTTATAAACTTAACTGATGAGGCTAGATATTTCAGTATAAACAGCAGAAGGGAATTACAGACATTTGATGAAAGGAAAGCAACATCAGAAATCTTTGTGTCTTCCAGAGAAGCCAGAAGGTTGAAGCAACTTGATTTGATTAATCAGATGGAAGGAAACACTTGCAGGCAGAGAGACTGATGTAGGTAACACCACTCACAGGTTTTATAAAATGTTTTCCATTGCTCTGTCATGAACAATTTTATAGCTCAACGAAAAGGAATCTAGCACTGGTTTTACAGATTATCTGTAAGAAGGAGAAATGCAAACCACACTGAAAATGAAGGGATTCTGCAGTTTCCATGGTTTGTTTTTGTGGGTTTTTTTGGTTTTGGTTTTGTTTTTTTCTATGAGGAATGGGTTTTTACCTGCTGTTTTTAGGCAGTGGATATACCGGGGAAGTGGGAAGAGAAGAAAATAGACAGAAATCTTGCTTTGAAAGTAGTAAATAGGAGTAAAAATATATACTATTATAATGCTAAGTAAAATAATAAGTAGGTTTCAAAGAAGGGGAGAAATGTAAACTTGACATCTTACATAACTTCCTACTTTGCACATCAAAATTATATAACTGTGATGCAAACGCTGCTGGGAAGAGGTGCTTCCTGTCATGTCGTCCCTATGTTCTGCTCAAACCTTTGCCCTTCATATCGTAAAAATTTCTAGTCACTGTACTGTCCTGACTGCCCAGTTTGAATGGTAGTGGTCTTCTCTGAAGGTCTTCACTTCAGAGAGACTGAAATATATTTATATTTGCCTAAATTCCTAGACCAGCACTAATGCCTGCTTCTCCTGTGCAGGAATGAACCACTTCAGTCACAGGAACTTCTTCAGACAGAACAATTTCCCCTGGGAAGTGACACACTTCCAGTAGGCGTAGGCAGCTAATCTGTGATGCTAATTGAGAGGGTACTCGTATTATGGCTATGGTTTCCCCTTTAGTTTAACATTTATTTTAGTACATTTATTCTTAAGTGCTCCACAATTTCCAGGCTTTTACACAGCAATTCCAGGATAAAGATGCTGCAGTGCTTTGCAGCACCACCTTCCCACACATCCGTTCATTGCGTGCCTCTCCTTGTCTCCTCTCTCTTTGCAGTTCCTCATAACCTCCCTCATTGCAGGAACACCCTGTGCCTCCATTTTTCCCAAATACTCTGTCTTGCCTGCTCTCCAATATGGCTGTGCAAGGTGTGCTCTTATTACCCTCTGGTCCCCCACAGTTTAGTCCTAGGATTCTGGCTGGCTCCGTGGAGTCTATATTCCTTCTTGCCTTCAATCTGTGGTCCCTTTATGTCTTGTCAGGACAGGGTTTCTCTGCATACTTCCATGCCCCACTTCCCATCATCATTCCACTGTTGCTCTTCTATGAGTAGTATTATTACTCTTAGTCTACATTAATGATCAAGTACTTTAGCTGTCAGTTGTCAAGCTGTAGAGGGAGAATGGAAGAAGCTGAGATAGGCTGTGGTAACTGATGCTGCCATCATCAATTACAGTGCTGCGTTCTCTAGATAGTTGGAGTAGCTCTTGAAATTGGGGGTCTACCAGCTACTTCTTGCACTACATATGCTGAAATTCTTCCTGATCAATAGATTTCCCTCCCTTGATGCCTTAACCTCTAAAATTTTGGGGTATCTCAAATATATATTTAAGGTGAATATCAACCACACATGGAGAAACAAATTCAAAATGAACAAGAAGTCTCACAAACTTTGTCAATAATTGGAGATGATAGAAAGATTACAAATAAAAAATGGAAGAGGTGATTATGGAAAGGATAAAACTGAGCACACATCATCAACTTTAGCTGACAATTTACATGCAGTCTACCATTTTACACATACTTGTAGACTGGAACAATACTTTTGCTTTGTATCATACATACTTATTTGTTTAGTAGCCAAGGGACTTTTCAGTTGTATGTGTTGGATGACAAGTGGGAGTATGGTTATTACATGTATGAAGTTCTGGACTTCCTCAGGGCCAAGAAGTCTGATAAATGTCAGCTTTGATTAGTGCCTCGGCACCAAATGCTCAGCTTTGCCTAACAGTAACTCAATGCACAACACAAAAACATGTTACAGTCAGCCGCTTAAAAGTTCACTAATGGCACTGAAATGTCACCTCCAGCAAAAACTTGTTAAAAGTTTTTTCCCCTTAAAAATAATTAAAAAAATTTCATATAAAAATAGCAATATTTAGCAAGTCATGCTTTCCAGGGAGTGTGGTTCAGTTGCCTTGCCTTCCCATTCTTTCCCTGTTTGGACTCCCTTCTCCATGAAACACAGTAACATTTCCATTTGGTGAAGAAAGAACTTGAATGAAAGTGAACCAGCATTGTGAGAACTGATATAGAGAGAGGGATAGGCTAATTACATTTCAAGTAATTGGAGGAACTAGGGTAACTTTTGTGATTTAATCTTTTATTTTGGATAATGTGTCAAAGGGTTTAAGCTTTGGCGGGCAAAATATTTTTGTTTATATACCCTACTTTATTAGAAGCAGCTGTTTTTTAATGAAGTAAAATCTGAGTTCTTTAGCTTAAAAAAATTAAGCTCATATTTCTAGATCCTGCTGGTGACCCACATGTCCCAAGCACTATTGATTGATTCTTCAAGCAATTAAGAATCTGAGCTCCTTAATGTAGTAAGTGGTATCTGTAATAGGATATAGCCTGCGTGCATAGAAACAGCTACCAGAAAATACTTGTATAATTACCTAAGTTATGTTGGACATAAAGGGTTGGATAATTGACTACTGTATTAAGAGAGAAATACATAACACAATTCCAAGAAATGACAACCATGTCCATCCGTGTCCCACTCCCATCCCCCAATTACTGGAAATTGCTAATGGTATTGCAGCTATAGTTGAAAAGAAGAAAGATATGTATATGACTGTTACTTATATCATCCTTAGACATAATTTGTGATGTTCTACATTAATGTTCAATATCTACAGAATTTAATTTGGAGAAGAATGGGAAATTTTGGTGCAGAGATTGAAAGCTGACAGAAAGAAAGAAAAAGAACAAGATAGTCAAAATTGAAAGTGGTGATTTCATTTACAGCTTTTGGTAACATACTACACAGGTGTAAAAGATAAGTGGCAGGCATTAGCTTTTATTGTTCATTTACAGAAGAAGAATCTGGAAACTGAAAGAAAGAGCAATTGTGAGTAATGTAATCAGTGTCAGACACAGTTTGCAAGCTCATGGCAGACAAAGCATTGTGTAACAAGACTAGTTTAAAGTTTATGACTGAAAAAATAAAGCATGAATTTGCAACAGAAGAAAAGACCAGAGACTGAATTAACTAGTGTCAGAGAGGGTTTTTATAGTATTTTCTGTTCAAGCTGGAATGTAAGTAGGCTTAATTCAACAGCAGGAAGCAAAAGAATGTACATGTTTAGTTATTATGATTGGTTTTGTTGTATTTAATTTTTTAAATAGGGGGAAACTGAATGCCTAGAAAATTATTTAACATCTTGAAAATGAACATCAGTTGGAAAGATCACATATCTGAAAGGTAATATCAAACATAAAATGTTGCTTTAAACAAAGGCGGCAAGAGTTGTTTCCTCTGCTGGTAGAACTGCATTAGTTTATGAGTTTACCAGTTAGAACTGATAATCTGTTCTTTCAGAGAAGCTGGGCAACAGAGTGACTAAAATCTAGCTCCAGTTTCATATTCTGAAACAACCTGAGCACACATTAAGAAATAATTTAATGGTCAATTGTTTGTTCACACTCTGATAACCGCCATAATCATAATGCTAAACAATAATAAAGCAATTTATTTTGAATAGTTCTTAAGTCATGATCATAAACGACAGCAGTAGGACTACTTATGAAATCAGTTAAAAAACCCCTCATGTTATGTAAAATGATAACGTTTATGAAAATTTCAAATTATGTCAGTGGTGGAATAATTTACAAAGTAAGGTGTATGTGGCAGAATATAGCCTTTCACAGAAACACAAAAAAAGAAATTTGGCATTTTACCCTGGAGAAAAAAAATCAAAAACAAACTAACAAACAAACATCCATGTGCTTTTATTACTAGAGAACTACAAATGATAATAAAAAGCATAGTTCATATTACATATCAGCATAATACATTATGGTGATAATCATGACTGGCAAAAGAGCAATGTAGTTGGAATTTAGAAAATTTTACCAATAATTGCTTGGATTTTGTTCCTACAAAAACAAATCCCTTGGGTACAGGGAAGAATGAGACAAGCCTGCTCTTCCAAGAAGAAAAATAACCAGCAATCTTACAGAAAACCACTGAATATGTGCTTGTATCTTTATAGTCATGGATTATTACCAGACAACAATGATGATTATATGGAAACCAGCTGATATTTGCAGTCAAAATTCAAGCCAACTTTGATTCAAGACACTTTGTAGTTCTTTGTTTCCCCTGTTATCTTTCACAAGTGCTCTTTGTGCCACAGCAAGTTCAGAGATGAGAAATGTATATACCACACTTCTGAAAGTATTGGGAATCTCCTGAGAGAAACTTGTTCTCATGAGACATCTAAAAAAAGCAAGATGCTTTGTCTAAATTTTAAGGGTTTAATTAGGTTAGCTAAAGTTTTAAGTCAAAGGTTCCTTCCCAGCTGTGAAATGTTTTTACCAGCCCCCACTGAAAACGTGCAAGTTACTGCTTCCTAATAATAGTAACCTTTGTTCTTATCTAAGCACAGCTATGGCATGCTGTAAGAAATTACATGACACAAGCAGAAATTAATACTGCAATTAAAGGTTTTGAGTTTTGAAAAAGATTAAACAAACAGATTCAATCCACATTTTTCTTAATTGTTTCCAATTAAGAAGCAAAAAAATTAGGCAAACACAACCCACAAAATTAAGAACTGACGGTACCAAGAAGTTGTCTCCCAAAGGGGAGCAAGTGCATCAAGAAAATTACTTAAAAAGGTGACTTGAAGACAGAAATAGGTGAATTGGTAAATGGAGAGGTGGGATAAAACTATGCAGAAAGAAGTTGGGAAAGCAAAAGAAATAGAATTTGTTTGTATTAGATGCAATAACTTAGTCGACCATGTTTTTGTTGCTTTTGTGTCTGGCAGGAAAGTACTTAAGTGTTCGCTTTAAGACATACCGTGGATAAAGGGAGGGTAAAGCTGGGAGAAAGAAGTGACAATTTGTTGGCTGGTTTATACTTTGCACTTCTGAGAGCAGCATGATCCCACATGTGTATTGAAAACCACTTGGGTGGGAAGTGTTGGAAGGGAGATTGTTTTGGGGCAAAATCTAAGCAGAAGGATAAGAACTGGTTAAAACCACCACCGGCAACCCAGGAGAGAATATAGTATTCAATCATTGGGCAGTCTGGCACAATTTCGTAAGCCCAAGGAAGGAATCCCATTTCAGGGACACAAAAGTCTCTCTCTGTCCCCAGCCATAGGCATGAAAGACTACCAAAACTATTGCAAGGATGAAGTCTAGTAGAAATACCACCTCTCTGTTCAAGATCAAAAGGTAGCTTCCATCTTCATATCTTGTTCCACTCTCAGACTTCCCTTATTTTCTCAGTTTTTGTCATCCCACTAACTTTTGAGGTTATACACTAACTATAATGGGGAGATGGAGTAACAGTAACGTTTGATGTGTTCATCCAGCTTACAACATGCTAAAGGTATTTACTAAAACAACAGTATAATAATCACTTCAGATCAGTGACTTGAATAAATCTTATTAAATGCATGCACATACACTGAGTAAAATCCTTAGTAATGCTGTGGTCCGTATAATGACAGGTACAAGAACTAATGAACCATAAAGTATGTGTGCAAACCTCAGACTTGACCATGTAAAATCATCTGTGGTAGAAGACTGGAGGTAAAACAGCTACCAAGGAATGTTGACCTAGGCAGGATTCTGGGAGCAGATTCAGAGGTGGGCTACAGCACATGGTCAGTATCTGTAAGAAGTAACTGTATTGTACATCCACCCTTAGGCAACTAGGCAACACCTAGCACACAAAACTGTTAGGGCAGCACAGAGTCAGAAGGGCTTATCACCATGTTAACCCTTAGTTTCCATAGAGCCTTGAGGTGCTGCTGAGATGCCAGAATCTCATCTACCGCATGTTTGAATATCTTGAAAAAGATCCAGATCTAATTAGCAATAATGAGGAAAGTGTGGAAGTTCAAGTAGGCATGGCTTTTGGTTACAGCACTCACAGCTATGAAAATGATATTTTAAGTAAAGTTGGGCCAAAGGGTGGTATAGCAGGATGAATTTAACTTGATAAGCAATGGAGAAAAATGTCAGGTTCCCTTAACAAGACAGGAGGAAGAAAAACAACAGTACTAGAAAATGTTATTCACTGAGAAGTCCTCATGGTCTATGCACATCTGTGTTAATTTGAGATCATGTTGATTTAACCATGCATCTTAAACATAAGTAATTATCCAGAAAGGAGAAAAAACATAGAATGGCTTGGGCTGGAACGCACCTTCGAAGATCATCTAGTTGGCCCCCCCTGACACGGGCAGAGACATCTTTCACTAGATCACAAAATCATGGAGTCACAGAATCATTAAGGTTGGAAAAGACCTTAAGATCATCAAGTCCAACCATTAACCCAACACCACCAAACCCATTAAACCATGTCCTGAAGTGCCACATCTACATGTTTTTTGAACACTTCCAGTGATGGTGACTCCACCACCCTCCCTGGGCAGCCTGTTCCAATGTTTGATTACACTCTCAGTAAAGAAATTTTTCCTAATATCCAGTTTAAACCTTCCCTTGTGCAACTTGAGGCCATTTTCTCTCATTCTATCACTAGTTACTTGGGAGAAGAGACCAACACCCACCTCGCCACAACCCCCTTTCAGGTAGTTGTAGACAGTGATAAGGACAACCTTTGCCAATGCCTCACCACCTTCATTGTAAAAAATGTATTTCTTATGTCCAATCTAAAGTTATACTTTTTCAGCTTAAAACCACTGCCCTTTGTTCTGTCACTACAGACCTTGGTAAAAAATATCTTTCTCTCTTTCTTATAAGTGCCCTTTATATATTGAAAAGCTAAAACATTCCTACTTATGTACTTCAGGTATATAGCCATACTGTCTTACCAATCCTTTCCTTCCAATAATGTTTTACAATCTCTCCAATTTTCACACACTGAAAATTCCGTTTGTGGGGGTAAATTCTTCATAAGAAAATACTGAATTATAAGAATGTTACTTAGATAATTTTTAGCATTACTTATTGATCCTCCCTGGGCAGCCTGTTCCAATGTTTGATTACACTCTCAGTAAAGAAATTTTTCCTAATATCCAGTTTAAACCTTCCCTTGTGCAACTTGAGGCCATTTTCTCTCATTCTATCACTAGTTACTTGGGAGAAGAGACCAACATCCACCTCGCCACAACCCCCTTTCAGGTAGTTGTAGACAGTGATAAGGACAACCTTTGCCAATGCCTCACCACCTTCATTGTAAAAAATGTATTTCTTATGTCCAATCTAAAGTTATACTTTTTCAGCTTAAAACCACTGCCCTTTGTTCTGTCACTACAGACCTTGGTAAAAAATATCTTTCTCTCTTTCTTATAAGTGCCCTTTATATATTGAAAAGCTAAAACATTCCTACTTATGTACTTCAGGTATATAGCCATACTGTCTTACCAATCCTTTCCTTCCAATAATGTTTTACAATCTCTCCAATTTTCACACACTGAAAATTCAGTTTGTGGGGGTAAATTCTTCATAAGAAAATACTGAATTATAAGAATGTTACTCTAGATAATTTTTAGCATTACTTATTGATTTCTGCTAAGAGTTCTGAAGTGATCTGATATGCATTTTGATAGTTCCGAGTTCTCTTGGTTATCCTGTTTCTCTTTAGATTCCTGATTCTGTTATCATCAATAAGAGTACAATAAGAATATACTGTCTTCAGCCTTTTTAGCCTTTCCAGATACTACTATGGAAAAATATTCATTAAAGTACTTATACTGCTGATTTTTTTTTAGATTTATGAGGGAAAATATCCTAGAAATATTTTAGCTTTGTTCTTAATCTTCCCCAGTAAATGAAAGTCAGTCTGCAGGCATAATTATATCATTTAGAAAAAAGAGACATATAAATTTTGAAGTTTTGATTACAAAACAAAAGTTTTCCATTCTACTTAGAAAAGCCATAAAAATAGGAGAAAATTTCTACCTTCAATTTTCAGTTAAACTTAACAATGATATATGTATACATAAATGTATAAGATATACAACTGATAGAAATATTAATTTAGCTATATTTTTCCCAGCAGAAGCACACAATCTGTTGAAACTGAAGATTGAAAGCAAGATGGGAAAAGGACATATATAGTCATCTTTCAACTGCTAAGAGCAGAGGGAAATATCCCCTGTCAATACCTGAGTTCGATAAACAACACAGATCCATTCTTAGATGTTACAATGCAACGTTTTTGCTCCTCTTTCCATCTACTGAACCTCATTCATAATCATGGGTTAATCCTCTTTAAAAGTCTGAAAGCGGCATGACTAAGAAAAACCTTTCCAATGGCTGGGCTGTAAGTGACAAGGACTCTTATCTGTTCCAGACCTTTTCTTTTGAAATCTTCTCTTTTGGCAAGTCCCTCTGCAGAAATCTGGCAACAGACTTGATACCACTGAAATTTTGAAAAATGACAACAGCTTCAAAAAACAAACACATTCAAAACATTGGCAAAAAACTTATTATTTTCAAAGCAATAAGTAATTTCATAGTAATAACTTTTAATGATTTTTGCAATCAATTACTCTAGGAAATCCCACCATGAAATCACTGCGTGTGACTGGGATTAATTTAGTGGAAAAATTCCTGTTGACATGACTGGGTTTCCAGGGCAGTCTAAAATCTCTGATGCTTTTTCAAGTGACTGTGTTTTTGGAAAGAATACAATTTCTCCCTGCCATACAGATTTTACTTCAATAATATTACCAGAATTTCCTAGGTCAAAACTCCTAGACTGTTCTGTAAGATGGAATGCAGTGTTATTATACTGCAGATGCAGGCAATATTAACAGCAAGAGTTTATCATTTGAAAGTAAGATTGTATGGTGTATATCCTGATGTAAAGTAAGGACCATTCCATTGTAAAAGATAAGGCATCTCCTTGAATATTTATATTTATTTCATATTTATGGAGTGAAGATACAGAAATAAGCACTGTGTATCAAAAGCTCAATTACACAGGCAGAGCTTATTTTATTCTGTGATTAAATGTTTCCATAGTACAAAACAAAGAAAACAAAAAAACCCTGAACTCTGAAAACTGCATACCTTAGTCCTGGTAGCCTTTCCTGCAACCTTGCAAATTTTCATAGGAAGCCTTACATCTAGCTAGAGGAAAAAAGAATGAACGACAATCTCTTCAGCATTCAGCATGTTGTAGTATGGGAAGAATAGGATTCTGAACAAAATCAAGTCAAATTTCCTTGCATCAAAATATAATAACGTATGACCACCTAACTGCACCTCTCGGACACACCCTGACAGAAACTATTCAAGAGAAGAAGAAAGATGATTTCTTAATTCTTTACCTTATTGTGAGGAGGAGCAAAGGGCTACCTAACACAGCAGAGTTTTTCAAGAATGCTAATGACATTTAAGCAATTTTACACTTCCACGTGACCAGTAGGCTTTTGAAAGTTTTGTTGCTTAAGTAGCTGTTGTAGAAAGTATGAGAGAGCAGTTGACAGCTGAAAATCATCTGAAAAAAAGGATGCAGGCACAACGAGAGGAACAGGCTGACCCACAGCTATTCTGAAGTTGACATCTAGTTCACTTCTGGGTACCAGTCCCTCACCACCCACACTTCATGTTAGTCCTCTCTTACACGATTCATTTTGCCATAAACCAGAAGACTTGTCAGCAAAATCCAAACATGTATCCTAGATTCCTCACACTAGGACCTGCCAAAATATGATGCAACTGCTTCAGGTTTGGCCCTCTCAGCCGCATATAACCCCCAAAACTTGTCTGATCAAGTTTTACAATTTCAGGTACTTCCACATGCCGTCATACCACTCTTTAGTGCATATGATGTGCTCAATTTCACGCCATAAAACAGCATTCTGCTGAGCTGCAGCATGGCCCTCATATTGTTTCATACATTTCAAATAGAAAAAACAAAAGCAAGAGACACACACGGCCTAAAGTTGACTTACTATGTAGAGTGGATGCAATCTACTCTAGAGGAGGCTATGACTGAGAAGTGGGGATTTAAGGAACTCTGCACTACGTGGATGCAATTAGCAGTGTCTAGGTTGCCACAGACTGGCAATCAGGAATGTGATGTACAGTATTACAAGGCCACAACCATATCAGACACTAGCAATTCCTTGGCAAATATAGAATAGTGTCTTACAAATGATATAGTGATATCTTGTCATTGCAGGATTCAGAATTATTTTTTTCAGGATATTAATTCAGTGGTGATTAAGTGCTTTTCACTCTGGCTCAGAGCCATCAAAGTGCCAACTAATTTAAGCCTTTCTTCAGAAAAAAGATTTCTGTAGTTAACACTGAGTTGCAGTAGTTAAGACTAAGAAAATTAATAGATGAGGTCCAGCACAGAGGAAATTTTGTGCAAATCTGCAGAACTCCATCCTGTTCAAAACAATTTACCTTGATTTCTATGTTTTTGCTGTCGAGATCGTTGTAGCTGCCACAGTTATATCGCAATACTGCATCTGTCCCATTCTGCACACTGCCTTGGTTGTGTATGTGTGACCCCTTAGGCAATCAAACACAGGTGGGACACGTGATGGCTATTTCATTTATTGTCTGCAGCAATTCCAGCCAGTCCTTCGTTAGCTGACACAGGTGGGAAGGGGCAGGGGGAATCCTCAAACAACCCCCCAAACCTTGCCTTTTACAATAGGTCAGAGGAGACCTACTGGCCAGGTAAAATCCCATCTACTACAAGTTTGAGCAGTTCCGTAAGCAACAAAATTTGGTTTGATTGCTTACGGAATCAGCATACTGCAAATGAAATAGTGATGTAGTTTATTTTTAAATTGGAAGGGAAAATATAATTAATGCTTATTTATTTTCTTATGTATTGACTTTAGTTATTTCAGTGTAAAACTGTCCACAGTATTAGTTGCAATAATGCTAATGTTACAGACTCTCCTTTGATTATTTTGGTTAAAGAGAATTCTGATACATTCATATCAGATAAGATTTTTGATATTGTTTCTTTATTTCACATTGAAAGATGGCTGGCTTGGTCAACTGCAGATAGCAGATTGGCTGACTTATCCAACAAAGGAAAGAGAAAATTCTACGTTAATCTTTGGAATAAGGAAAGGGACACTCAATAAAAGATGAGAAAAAACAGTAATGTTCAGTGTGGAAAAATCAAATTCTTTCTCTCACCCACTAAAAATCCATTTCCTATAAAACAGCAAAAGCTCTATCTGTGTGTCTCTTAAAGCACAAACTTACGAAAGTAAGGAAATTCTGAAAAAATTATTTGTAGTAAGTTGAAGCACCCGGAGACAAGAAATTACATAAAAAGCTACCTCCCTGTGCATATTTTTATTAATTTCAGCTTTTGCTGAGCATTCAGTGAACTAAGCCTTTTCTTACATGGTTTGTTTAGTTTTAGCTGACATACGTAGGTTTTTTTTATTTCTATTCTAAAATGGAGCTACCTGTACAAACCACATATTGATGATATCATATTTTAGAAAGACTCTGTGGTCCCATGACCAGAATGAATTAAGAAAACAACTAAAATGTCAAGTGCTTATTGTCTGAAACTTCCTCAGGAATTAACAGCTCTGAAGTTTTTCAATAAATCCTTTAAGGAGCATAAAATTTGCACACAAACATGTACACACAGACACACAATTCCACTAACTTTGCCCAAGTGAGTTGAACTTTCTTAAATTCTTTTCACGACTTAAATAACTAAACTGATTTGTAAAACGAAAGAACAGTAGAAAGAGGAGGAAATGCGACTGAAAAAATTGAAAAGAAAAACATTTGTTACATAGCATTTTAAATAATTATTCAATCACATGGAAAGGTGTTTCTCTTTTCTAAATATACTGAAAAAAAGTCTATCTATAACTAGGTAACAGAAATTCCTATTGCAATGGTACTGGAGTATAATGATTTCCTTCCTGATTTTGTATAAATAATAAAGGACTGTTATGAGTGACAGTTTTCCTGCAAGTAGCTCAACAGCAAACAAAGGACAGCAAATAACACCATCTAATCTGGAGGGAAATATTTCTGTTCTGAGTAGGTGTTTAAATTTTTTTAAATATGGGTTTACTTTTATTATAGGATTCAATTTTTGTGCCTTTTTGAATATATTACTTCTTGCAAGATCAGAGGAAATAGAAGATTTGTTTTTATCTGCACAGAAATCCACAGACACCGTTGTTGTGCTTTGCGACTGAGGCTGGTTTTAAGTCAGTTTATTCTGAATCTTAGCAGACGCTTTATCAAAGACAAGAATGACGTTGCTATAATAGGCAACTGTGCTGACAAACTGTACTGTAAATGCAATCCTGCTTTTTAATGCTTTCCAATTAAATTAAGATACTTAGCACCATTGTAAAAGATACAATGAACGTACCCAGATAATTTCTTCTGACTACAAGCACCAATTCAGCTCCACCAAGAAAAGCATTGGTCCTAGGATAACCCCCTTGAGCTTTACATTGACCATATGTGGAAAAAATGCATGTTTTTAACTAAAATAGCTCCTTCCAACCAGAGTAACATGAGGGGACGCACCACTTATCATCACTTTACAAATGCTGCCATTGCTAAATTAGGAAAAAAAAAAATCTATATTAAATTATCCTATGGTGCAATCCTAGTGAAGGTAAGGCAGTTTCAATTTGGGTGTTAGTTAAGGCAATGTAGTTTTACTCTAATCATTTAACATGCAATAAAACTACAGAGAATTTATCTTAACCAGCATTTCGACATGAACTAGATGCATGAGTTTTTATGGAATTAAAATACAACTTCTTTGCTGAGTGGCCAATCTCATTAATGTGTTTAATTTTAGCTAGTTGTACAATAAATAAGGCCTGCAAAAAACCATGGTGGAAGACGGAGAAAGGATACACTTCATTTCAAGCTTGGGCGTGGGTAACTTGAAGCAGCATTCGTAGCACAGGTTTATATATCAGCCCTTATCAGGAGACTGTCTACACTGAAAAGGGCCTGCACCAAAGGGAGAGAGAGGCTTCATGTCTGTGTGTAGGAAAAAAGATATAAGTGCTCAAGATCCCTCAGGAAAAGAATTGCTTGTATGTTATTTGTTCCTTTCATTTTCCAAGGAAAGATGAGCTGAATACATTCAAGTCATAAACTGCATTCACACACATTACATACACATGTATGTACATGTATATTATTTGGCTACAGGAAATGTCTTTGTCCAAGTGGAAATCATCTGGCATGCTGATGGCAAGAGAAAACAACAGGGTCATCCCATCACTGAAATACAAACTGCACCTCAATTCCTCTAGCAAAACATTGGGTTCACGAATGGAGCTAAAGGAACCTATCAAATATAAAAGAGTAAGCATGTCTCAAAACTAGCTAGGTGATAATAAAGGCACAAGGAATGTTGATCTGCCCCCAGGGTGAAGCGTTTGAAGCCTGTGAATTTTGCTACTTCCCATAAATAGACATATGGCAACCTGAATCTTTATTTTTAAGCTTATACATTTCCTATAAGCTTTTCCTAAAAAAAAAAAAAGGGTAAAAAGTTTTAACAGTATTTATTTATTTATTTACAGATTGTGCGATTAAAGTACTAGAATCCTTGTGTGTGATTCAGAATCCCACGTTATCAAAGCTTTCCATACATTTAGACATTGGACTGCATGCTTACATTCCTTATGATAGCTTTCTTCCCACCTGCCCCACCCCCAGCAGAGCCTAAAAAGGTATAACTATTCAAATAGTAGATAACACTATATCTTTATAAATAAATAAATAAATAGATCAGCTTGCAAAATTCTGCTATTATTTATGGTGGCCAGTTAATAAGCCATATTTAAAACTATATTATGGGTTGTAAAAAACTTGGCATGCTACAGATAAATGTGCGAGATTTCTGAATTCTTAGGTTTAGCTACTTAATTCATCAAGCAACAATTATACCAACAAACATATTTTAAGATTATTTTTTTCTACAACAATGTAACCAGAAACGTAGGCTGGAAAGTTGCAATATTTGGGTTTCATAGTGACCTGCTACTGGATACTGGGCTAGGAGGCTTATGTTCTGCAGCCTGAGACATGAAAGAACATGTCTCTTTCCTCTTGTAAAGGCAGCTTGGGGTTGACTTCCTTGGCTTGTACTTTTGGCACTAAAATGCAGCTTCTCTTTGTCTTTGTCAGCAAGAGCACCTGCTTGTCTTGCTAAACAAATGTTCCCCATAGAATAGAAGAGTAATGTCTTCCCTGACCTCTCTATTGAATGCAAATATTCTTGTCAAATTTAACTGGATCTGAATGACAAGTTCATTTCTGATGTCATCATGGGGAAGAATGTAAATCCTAGAAATTTGCTTCCAGACCCTGTGGCCACATTCACACATGAACCCCTACACAAACGCTCCTTTAGCACCCCATCATTCTTTTTGATCTATGCGACAAAGAAGTTACTGCAGAAGGATTTACGTTCCCACTCAGATGTATTCAAAGACACTTTGCCATTGCCACTAGCCCTCTTTTTGCCAATTTTGTTAAAGTCACTAAGAAAAAGTTCCAGCAAGGAGAATATTTCTGTTGACCATGACAAATTTGATGACAACTTCAACTCCTTAAACTATGAGAGTCCACCACTGACACACAGACCATGGTATTACAAAGAAGCCCACAATTAGCAACCAGAAAACATTATTTGCAGAGTACATAAAATCTCATTGACCCTGTCAATCCCATAACACATGTGCTTGTCACTACCGGTACTTAATTTAAAGCCTACTGCATTAATTATGTTAATACCTAGGCCACTCCTCTAACAGGCTAGAACAATCCATAAACCAGAATCAATTCAATAACTTTCTATTTCTCTTCCCCTTTGCCATTTTTGTGTGTGCAGGTAATATCTTTTTCTAGTCGCTTTCCCTCCCCAAGGAAGAGTTTAATGCCATTGCATTCAAGAGCTCCTGAGCAAGAGCACATCCAAAGACTGGTCCTTGCTGAAACTGTGCATGAACACACAGATAAACACTCTAAGCTGACATAATCATAATCTTTTTAATTAATACAGTTTCAAGTTCTTTCTTTCTTTATACCATTAGCAGATGGTTTACTTATGTGTTGTTGTAAAAGGTGCCAATATGAATCAAAATAATTAACAAGTTATAAATTATTAAGTACTTAAGTGAATTGTCAACATTCCCCACATCTATTCTATATTTTCTGATGGAAAATTGAACAGCTCATGTAATTAATGATACCAACTATTAAATATCAAATGTATGTAATTAGATAGTATTGTATTACTTAAAATATGGTAGCTGGGATAATTTAGTAATAATTTTAATTTATAAATAGAATTACAACTCGGCTGTACTGCTTTCTGTGTGCAATAGTATGTGATAACCGGATCACAATCAAGGGAACAGGAATCCTTGTTATTTTCTTATCTAAACCAGTGAACTGCATTTTATAATCATGACCAAACTATTTCCATTTTTATTCCTCAATTTACTTTTCAATATAATGGATATGATGAGCACTTACACTCACAGGTATATTAGTAAATAACAGAGTATTTTTTTTCAGAGACACATGTTGCACGGATTTCTTTTACTATACCTACTTTGCTTTGATTCTTATTTATTTCTCCCAAGTGCTGCTGCACACAACAGAGGAATATGGCAGGTTAAGGCACTTAGTTCCTACACCCTCAACAATACCATTGCCCAGAGAACTTCAAAGTATATGCACTTTGAATACATTGTGCTCAGAGCTGCTGTATGAAGGAGGAAGACAGTTTCATTACTTAATGCTTTCTTGTGACCAACTCTGTTCAAGAACTGATATGCAGAACAGTAATTATACAGAGAAAAGACCCAGCTTATGTCCTTGACTTGTTTTCTAAACGGGATATCTGCCACCAATAGTATGTGTTTAATGGAAAATGAAGGCCTAGCAATTAGGTTTTGATCTCAGTTTTAACCTGTCGTTTGGTCAGACAGCTCCTCTAAAAAGTACAGTGAATTTTGCAGCTTTAAATCAATTTTATCATGCATTCACAAGCTGAAAGTGAACTTTGTTCAGTATGCTATTATCTCAAACAATAATGTATGAATGGATTATAGGTAGATATGGATAGGCAGGGATTATAGATATAGCTATAGAAAATTTTGGAGCACGGGTAACAAATATTGTTATCGCTAAGTCTTTTTGTCAATACCAAAACTTTTGTTAGTCTTTGTGTGCCTGTGCTGCAGAGCGGCAGCTGCTGGGACATCATTCAGGTTCTTTTACGTCTGGTAAAGAGCACACTATAAAAACGCAAAGGGTTAAGGTTATTTTTAGTTGGGGTCATCAGCATGTGCACCGTGTTTCACTAATCGGGCTTACCAAGTCTGCTAAATCTCTCCTGGTCCAAGGGCCCAAATGAGTACCAGACACCAGTTGCATTCTTCCGTGATTGAAACCTAGGCACACGCACGCATGGTTTGCTTTTTACAACTGTACTTCAGCCGTGCTCACTCACGCTGCTGTCTGTGGTTTCCTATGAATAGTAACATATATAAATATTTTTCCACGTACAGATTGACCTTGGCTTATCAATTAATTTGTTAACCAGTGAAATATCTTTCCGGTGCAGCAGTACACTCACACACACACAAAACCCTGAAATGTATTTATGAAGCTGCAGCATCTTCAGCTGCTGCTCTGCAAAGTGATCAGTAGTGATTGTTCAAATGCCATTGTAGGATGTCTGGAAGCTGAGCAATCCCAGTAGCTCCCAGTGCCATTAATTCTCTTTCCACCCGCTTCCCCACGCACACTGGGGGACTGCGTGCCCAGCTTCTGGAAGCGCACGTGCAGTTGCTTTGGAGTTCCCAGGGCAGCAGCATGGTTAGGGGGGGATTTCAGGCATTAATTATTAGCAGCTTCTGTTGTGTGCAGTTGCACTGCTGAGAATTTGGCATTATACAAGGCAGACAGGTCTAGCAAAAGCAATGTTTCACACTGTGCATATTTAGCACATTTCATCGGCGTTTTTGTTAGCGTTACCTTAAGGACTATTGCAATTCAGCAACAGAGAAAACACAAGGGTACCTAGAAAGTTTTGGCAATCCAACCGTCTCAGTCCCTCTCTCTTGTCTTTAACCTGAGTAACTCCTGACAAAAGCCTAAATACTTGAAGTCTCTCTGTTGCACTAAATTTGCATGAAGAGAGACTGCTTCATATAATCACAGAAATTAAGACATGAGAATGATGAAGTCACAGAATCACAGAATCACTAGGTTGGAAAGGACCTTCAAGATCATCAGGTACAATCATTAATCCAGCACCACCGTGTCCCCTAAACCATGTCCTGAAGCGCCACATCCACACGTTTTTTGAACACCTCCAGAGATGGTGACTCCACCACCTCCCTGGGCAGCCTGTTTACTTCAGACTCACTGTAGTTTGAAGGCCAGTGCTCATTACTGGTTGCAGCAAACAGGCATATTGCTGGAGCACAGTTTCTGGTTTAGTTTAACCCGAAAGGAATCTCGTTTACCACGAGGCTGCCCCATGATGAAAACCAACACACAGTAAGGAAGGACAGTAAGGTGATGACCTCACTTGTGTGCTAGTGCAGGCATACCCAGTGAAACCTTTGGGTGGCTGACTCTGAATGTAGGACATCCGAAGTGTAGCAAAGTTGATGTTTTGCTTTCTTCTCAACAGCCAAACACGTTCGTTACTCATTTTCATTTTATCCATCTGTGCTTCACCCCACACACTTCCTGCTGTTCAGTGTTTTGGAGCTTCAGATGTTTGTGGTCATGCTCCCCCAGGTAGCTTCGGACACCTGAGACACACACCAGAAAGGTGTGTTAGGGGGGGAAATCAGTCTGTCCTTTCAGTGCTTCAATCTTGTCCACTTCTGGTGATACACACACTACTGCTACTCCATTCTCAAAAGCTTCAAGTGGAGACTTTGGGCCAGTGAAACAGAATTATTTTTGCACACAATCAAGGTATAATTCAGTGAGCAGTCAGTCTGTGATCCCAGCAAGAGTTTTTTTTCTTTCTCTTGATTATAGTCGTTAACATTACAAACAACTGTCCGTCTCTGCTCCAGGACCGTTGATTCTATGCATTTAAAACAATTACCTGTTAATTCTCACATAGGTTTTAGAAGTAGTATGTTTAAAACCATGTTACCTCAGAAACTCAGAAATATTTAATCATTACAATTTCACTTAATACAAATTCCTTTTTATTTCCACACTTTTCTTACTTAGCTATGGCTTTATTTCTTTTGGCTTCTTCAAAAGCTAATGATTTCATTTTTAGTCAGGAGAATGACTAATTGCAAAAAATACGAGGGAGGGGGAGGATATGCGTCTGTGTACTGTAAGCTTGGAAGAAACAGTTTCCACAAAAAATAAAGCTACATCCTCTGAATTACTTCCCAGATTGTTTACTGGCACTCTTAGTAAACTGTATTTGTTTAGGTCAATATTTTGTATTCATTGGGGTATTCACAGAAAAAAAAAAAAGTCATAGAGAGTCTTTCCTATCTGTAGGAGAAATCTGTTTATTTTGCTGTACAACAAGAGCTTCCTTAAATTTTTAAACAGAACTTCTGATAGTCAAAAGGAAAACAACTAGAGAAGGGTATTAGCCAAAATATCTGTCAGCTAAACAGAACTTGTAAATCCACTCAAACAACTAAAGGGCATTGCACTGTCAAATCATCAGATTGCAGATCCCTGCCCTGTGGTTTGCTGTCTTTTAGAGAAGGATGCAAACTGTTTAGCTTTCCCAAACCCTCCCCCCCTCCATCTGCCTACTGACCCATGCAGCTGCCTTAGCACTCGCATTCGCTCCGCTGGAAGTTTCATGCCTGCCTTGAATGAAGAAAGTAAAATGTTGCAGTGACAGCAGCTTCAGTGGGACTGAGCAAAGAATGATGGAGAAGACTAAATGTGTTATATCTATGGGTAGCTGAGAACTGGATAAGCAAACTTGGTGACTCACTATGCACCAGAACTGTCAGAAGAGAATGTTTTAGGAGAAAAATGAAAAATACACAAAAGTCCAAAACCCCAAATTGTAGTTTGCACCACCATTAGGAAAAGAAGGCAATGTATGTAAAGAAGATGCAGTGCACAGAAACCTAAGTGCAGAATACAAGCATAAATGCATAACCTGCTTAAAATCATATTAAATTCTACTGAGACCAGTTTATAATAAAAGACTCTTCTCTATTCTTGACCATCATTTCCTTCTCCCTGGCATTTAGTGAAAATGCATTCTAGAAGGTAATTGAGCATGCTTTTCTTCCTTCCTCTGGGGCCTGTAAGGTTATTTACAAAAGGATATTTAAAACAGTAACAATGTGATGGATCTCTACAGAATAGCTTCCTTAAATATTCATGCAGGTAATCTTCTGAAGGGGCACATACCGATTGGTAAGCTTCCACAGGATTCAGTGAGGCAGGGTACCCTGTAGGCACGGTAAGCAAAGAAAAATTGCAAGCCATTATACTTCACTAGAGTGCAAAATAAGTTTAGCCTCAGTAAAAAAAGAACGTTCTCTGGAAATTCAATGCAGCAGGAAATGTTATTTCAGGTAATGTTTTGCACAATTAAAAAACCTTCAGGTGACATGGAAGACATTGCCTGTGATAGTCTGTGTTGCAGCCTTTGTATTTTCTTGCACATTGCATTTGTGTTTTGTCGCTCTGTAGGCAACTTGGGCAAACTGCCAGACACAACATCTCAGGAGGTAAGGTTGAGGCCACAAGATTTTAATGGAATTTACAGGCAGTGTTGCAATTAGCTATGTCCAGATTTAAAAAAAGCTATCCAACCACAAACCCTAGATTCATTTCAGTCTGAAGTAAGACACTTTATTCCTCGTTCTCAACATACAAAGTTAGCTCTGTTTATTCCTACAGGCTGTATCACTGTGCAAAAGAGATCAAGGGCTTCTCATTATTTTTGGTGAAACTCGAAGTTTAAGAGAGATGACTATTCTACTCAATGATAGTGATCTCTTTAATCACAGTGAGCTGAATTCAATAGTATAATATTTACTGCTAATGTTTTAGAACAATTTGAAGTCTTTGCTTTTGAAGACAATGATAATCACAGGGAAACTGGAGCCAATTTTATGAATAAAATTCACTATGCTGTACTGTATGGTGTTATAGTTAAGAACCTGTGAGCAATGAAGTTATAAACACTATTAGAAATTGTTGTAACTAAAGCATTTGGTAATTTTTATCCAAGCAGAAAATTGCCGGAGAAAGCCACTTATACACAGTTTCTCTTTTGAAAACACACACACACATGCACTCACAAGCACACACATTCACAGAAACTTATGATTTTAATAACTGGAACCAAGATCCAACAAATAGGTCACTGAAAACTAGACAATGTCAATGCTATCCCTTGTACCTACTCTTCTGCCTGGGGAATGGTTCTTCACCTCTTTCTCCCTGGACGTTTCTGTCTTGAACTGGGTCTTTGGAGATGACTGTGATACAGATTCTGACAGTTAAAGGTACTAATCTACGAAGCCACCTACTTTCCTTTCAGCCATCCCATGAAACATACAACATTTGTGCTCATTTCTTCAATGATGTTTCTACCTGGAACATGCAACATCTCCTTTTTTACCTCCAACAATGTTCCTCAGTCAGTGCAGGTCTGTCACTAGCATCCCAGTAAGACAGCTTGTTATCAAAACTATTAAGTACATCACATCTCACAGCCTGTTTTGTCAATAAATGAGGACCATATGGTTTCAAATCCTTTCTACTTTCCTACTTACATAAATCCTCTTTTGGGTAAATAATTTCTCCTTTCTCTTGTTAGTCTCCTAAAGTCTAGGACTAGACTTGACCAACACTAACATGTTTACTCATACCTTACTCAACCCAACAATGATGATTTGCCAAACATATTATTGTAAATAGAACCTACATTCATACATTCCTGACCATTTACATAAATATACCCTTTAACATTACTATGATATTGTTTTATCTGGGAAAATAACCTGTAGAAATTACTGTACCAGTACTGACTTTGTTGCATACAGTAAAATATCGATGAATGACTGAAGAAAACAATCTTTAAGGCCTATTACTGTACTTATTTGAATGAAAGTACAGAAAGAGTCACTCACAGGAATTATCTAGCTACTCTTCATAGACGATTGCACACATTATCTAAAAGCAACTGTGATACAAACAGCATTCTATTTCCAAATTGACACAGTATATATGGCCCACTGCTTAAGGTGCCATATCTCAGTTATCTTGAAGGATAAATTTAGCAAATGAATTCAATTAAATCTAGTTTTTATCAATCACAACTTTGGCTGTCCATTGCCATTTTCTAAATATGAAGTTTGTTTACAGATGTTTACAACATGGAAAAGCCTAAGACAAGAGAAAACTATTTCTAAGGTTGTAAAATACTGGTGTAATTTTTTGTATCACAGAATGTATGAATGAAAACATTGTGGTGAAGCATTGCATAAAGAGTTATCTGAATCTTGAGTAATGAGAAATTAACCTCAAGCAATAAGAGAGATGGGTATTTGCTCAAATAATAAGTTAAAGGTTACTTAGCTCCTCTCTATCTCCATTTCCCTTTTTACTTAACAGAAGTTTATTGCTCCTCAGCACCTGATTCTGCTAAATCCTTGAACTTTGTTTTAGTTACACCATAGTTCATCTGACAATAAAATGTACCTTCCTAGTTCTCAATAGTGTAATGGTGTAACTAATTGATCTCTGTTCCTTTTCATGTCTCCCGCTTAAAAACAAAGAAGCCACTATTTCTGCTTCCATTTACTTCTGTCAGGAAAGATTTTTAAAGGTCAAAAAATGTGGGTGTATGGTCTAAACACGTGCCCATAAGTTCAGATCCATTCTAAGAGACATGAACTCTCAACTCCATTGAAAATGAGTCGGATGGCCAAAGATTTAGATTTAGCTCTCTCCAGCCCATACCAGCTGTACTAAACTACCCTACAGACATTCTTGCATTTCTTCTTCAGTGCTAGACAGAATTAAGCAAGGTTCTTATTTTGCAATGTTAAGAAAAAAAAAGTGAAGTAAGATTCTGTTGGTATTTCAGTCAAAAACATAGCTAAAGTAAGTCACAGTACAAACTCTTGATGTTTGTGTTGTATCCAAACTGACTCAGTCATGCTTGGTCTTAAAACCAAGGTCTCAATCTTTGGCCTCAGTTTCACAGTGAAAAATAATCTGAAAAACTTCTTTCATTTCACCTGTTCCCAGATACTCATATTTTATACATTTGTGCTCACTCTTTTCTTGAAAAACAAGTGATCTGGAATTCAGTTACTCAAAATTCCCTTTTTTCTTTCATCTGATGAAATACCTCAGATCACCAGGGTAATAGTACCATGCTGTGGGAAGTAAGGAGGCAAAGACCTGTGGACATCACCTAAGAAAGTAGACTTCCCCTCTCTCCCACCTTTAAAATTAACAGTTCCCAAGCTGTATATCATGGATGAGAGAAGGGGAAGGGCTTTGATCAATAATTACTGGTAGTAACTTCCTCCTGTTGCTTTATTCCCTTCTTGTTCTACATTGCAGAATACTGGTGGGTATAAGGAGTAGCTCTCCAGACAGAGATAGGTTTGGGCAGCCTCAATACCTTTGTGAACTTAAATTGCTTCTGTTTCCTGTTGCTAGCTGACAGCCTGCTGCGAAAGGATGAACTAAACACCATGTGTTAGCATTAAAGATTTCTAGTATGTCAATTTTTTTTCCTTTTAATCTGGAAGGTTACTGTCACAGATGATGCACAGACCAACCCTTTTGCTTACCAATCAAGTTAACATACACCTTTAGCTGATGACTGCTTGCTTTCTAGTACCCAGAACTACAATAACGTGGTTCTGTGCAGGGTGGAGGACAAGGGAATAATGATATAACATTCTGTTTGTGCTGTGGTGTTTTCAGTTTGAATTTTTGAAGGTCAATGTTTTGCTCATAACCTGATTTGATTTGCTGTTTCTTTTGCTGAATGGAATGAAAAAAAAAAAAAAAAAAAGAAGCTGAGCCCTGACATGAGGAAGGACCTTGTGGTAGAGGAATTTTTTTTTAATACTTCATGTGTCCACAAGTCTCAGAAGAACTTGTTACCTGTTAGAACAGCAAACTCTAAGGGCAGAAAGAATCCCTCTACTCATTTCCTCTGTTGAAGGATAAACTGTTTAACCTCTCATTCCCATGAATCATTTTGAATGTTCAGATATGTAAGCAATTATGAGGTAAATGGCAGTACTGCAAATTGTTTCTAAAGCAAGGAAAGGATTTCTAAAGTCAAAAAAGTTGAACATTAGGGATCATGAAACATAGGGTAAGAAGAAAGTGAGCAGTTTTCTCCAGTGTAGCTTTTTGAAAAAGCAGTTGATACTTGTTTAAACGGTGTATATCACTTACTATTTTATTGTGGGGATAACTAATGTAAAGGCTCCTTACAAATGCCACTCAAAGGCAGAGCTGGTGGTTTATGAGTTCAAAATATTTTGCTGCACAGAGCAACAAAAGGCAGCCGCTGGACTTCACTGAAGTTGTCACACAGCACACAGCTCTATTAGGCACGCAGGGAAAGTTCTGAGGGGGTTAAAAGTCAATTGCAAGACCTGGGACCAGTGCCAATAAACTTGTACCTGGCCAGACTTAAATTGCATTTTAGCTGCCAACTGTACATTTTCAGATCTCCAGAGGAAGCTGGTTCCTTCGTGTGGGTAAAGTAGACAGAGGCATCTGTTGAAATGGAAACCATTGCATCAAACAACTTGGGAACTGATTGAATTTAAAATTGGACTTTCTTATTCCTTGATTTTTGCTTCAGAATGCATTGAGGGGATGCAGGTGGCTGATAAACAGAAATGTATCACTCAGCCAAGAGGTTAAAAAAACCCTCCACACAAACAAGAATTTTGTCTTTTGGGAGGGAAAAAAAAAACCTCAACAAATTCAACAATGAGATATAGAACCAGGCTCTTATTAGATATAAATCAGAGGAGCTATTCTGGTTTGCATCAACATCAGTAAACTGAGGCCTAGATTTTTCCGTTAAGCCAGTGTAAACTGGAATAATGTATTAACTTTGAATATAATCACATAAAAATCTTACCTCAATATTATTTCAAGCCTAGGATTAGAGCTGGACTTGAAATAATATGTGCATATATTTTTTTTTTATGTATGTGCATGTGTATCCCCTAATAGAAAGAATAAATAGTCATTTTTTAAACCTGCACATAAACACAATAGAAAGTACATTAATATTTCCAAGTCTGACATTGCACAGGAAGAATTCCTAGGATTAGAGTTATCCTGGTGTCATGAAGAAAGTGCTGGGTCACATCCTAATTTTTTCCCCTACAGGATTTCAGATAATTCTGACATGGGGTCCTGAGGTGGTGTGGTTTCTTTCAACATCAGTGGGAACTGCATCCCACTTACACTGGTGAAGAACCTAGTTTAGCATGTTCATTCAACTGAGTCCAAGATATAAAAGTACTGCTATTTACCACATGGACACCTACCTTGTCACCACTGATGGTCTTGGTGCCTGCTTCTAGTTCCTATATACGAAAGACAAAGTCTGTATTTTGTGCAACAAATTTTCAGTTGAAACACGTTAAAAAAAATACAGAGAGACAGAACAAATAAGGAGAATATTTAAAGCTCAAAAAAACAGGTAAAACTTGCAGTGTAACAAAGTTTATTATGACTCTTCCTTGTTTATTAGTTATTCTTGGTAATGTGGCAAGTTAATAGCTGCTCAGTCTTTACCTTAACTGAAAGCAGGATGTTAGAGTGAGCTTACCCTCATATGGTGTCATTTTCAATAGTAATAGTAAAAGCGTGTATAACATCATAGAAAACTATGTATAAAAAATACATTGTATTTCACTAATCTCAAGTTTACAGATACAATTTTCAAGTTTACTGATAAAAGTATATTTTCCAACAACCATTTTCATAGTGAGGACTCTGTTAAATTTGTCATCACTGATAGTGCAGTACCATAAATAAAAGTGATGTTCCAATGTCTTTAATTATTTTCCACTGGTACCATAGCAAAATATTTTCTAATATAAAGCAGAAGCTGAAATCCACCTCATTTTTTTTTTTTTAATTGAAATGTCTTTTTTAGTGAACTTTGAAACACAAAGAGAGGCAAGACACAAGTTAAAATCTAGCCTTTCTTTACAAAATCAAATATACAGTAGCGGTACAGCTCTAGTGATATCAACTTTTAGCAGAATTGTACAACAAATTCTTTTTTCCTGACCATTTCCAGGGTGGAGATAGAAAAATAAAACAAGAGTTCTTGTCCACCATGACATTATTTTGTAAAGTACCACAGATCATCTCTCTCTAAATTATCAAAGAAAAAAGGCTGAAAAGGCTCATGGAAAGATGTTTGTCTTGGTACTCTTTGACTCTGTGTTATCACATCACCATACTAACAGTTTCACAGACATAAGTCAAAAAGGGGGACCAGGGTAGGAAGAAGAAAGGAATGGAATAAAAGTCATGTTCATCTTAAATGACTACACACTTTTACAACTCAGATCTATAAATCCAGATCTTGCCAGGGCAGATCTTTGTGACAGATGAGGCATGGAAAGATGAGATCCCAGAGCACTGCCTGCTAACTGATGACTTGCTTAGCAGGCTCCGATTGCATGTCAGCAGGGGGTCATTTCACCAGTGCCCAGAGTAAATGATGACACATAGAGTTGGTGTTGGCCACTGCATTTCTTTCAGAAGAGGTTGTTCCATCAGTACAGGAAACAGCCACTGAGAAGTTCTCAGTGGGATTGGTCACAACTCCTTCAGATCTCTCAGTGTCTGACACACAGAGAATCACAGAATCATTAAGGTTGGAAAAGACCTTTAAGATCATAGAGTCCAATCACCAACCCAACACCACCATGCCCACTAAAACATGTCCTGAAGTACCACACCTATACACTTTTTGAATACTTCCAGTGATGGTGACTCCACCACCTCCCTGGGCAGCCTGTTTGAATGCTTGACCACTCTCTCAGTGAAGAAATTTTTTCCTAATATCCAGTCTAAACCTCCCCTGGTGCAACTTGAGGCCATTTCCTCTCATCCTGTCACTGGTTACTTGGGAGAAGAGACCAACACCCACCTCACCACAACCCCCTTTCAGGTAGTTAAGGAGAGCGATAAGGTCTCCCCTCAGTCTCTTCTTCTCCAGACTGAACAACCCCAGGTCCCTCAGCCGCTCCTCATAAGACTTGTGCTCCAGACCCATCACCAGCTTCGTTATCCTTCTTTGGACACACTCCAGCACCTCAACATCCTTCTTGTAGCGAGAGGCCCAAAACTGAACACAGGTTTGAGGTGCAGCCTCACCAGTGCCAAGTACAAGGGCACAATCCCTTCCCTACTCCTGCTGGCCACACTATTTCTGGTACAGGCCAGGATGCTGTTGGTCTCCTTGGCCACCTGGGCACACTGCTGGCACATATTCAGCCAGCTGTCAACCAGCACCCCCAGGTCCTTTCCCACTGGGCAGCTCTCCAGCCACTCCTCCCCAAACCTGTAGCGTTGCATGGGGTGGTTGTAACACCACATTTCTCTCCTTGGAAGTACATTTAGCCTGGACATACACTGAACAGCTGTGTTTTTTAAGGGCTATACTTATTTATGAGAACATCTCACCTGTTAATGATAATATTATAATCTCAGTAAGTGTGAGATTTTTATTTTTTGATCATGAGGGAAGTAAATAGGTGCATGTTGATGAGTCCTTCCCCCACCTTATATACTTTGCCATTGAATATTTAATGCAAGCTCAAAATTTATTTATGGAGTAAAACCTAAGCAGTTCCTGACTTGCTAAAGATAAAAGTAATGAGATATAAAATGTCAGTTTTTATGTTTTTACAAGACCACTGCTCCTACCTCTTGAGCCAAGTGCACCTCTAGCCTCTGTATTGAGACACAAAAATATCCAGTTAAGTGTTTATTTTAGATAATGACCTCACTGTTTTAAAAGAGAAATATTCATGAACAGGTTGTCCAGAGAGGTAGTAGACACCCCATCCCTGGAAACATTCAAGGTCAGGCTGGACGGGGCTCTGAACAACCTGCTCTAGTTGTAGATGTCCCTGCTCATTGTAGGGGGGGTTGGACTAGATGACCTTAAAGGGTCCCTTTCAACCCAAAGATTCTATGGTTTTATGATTCTATGATTATCAGGTCAGTCCAATTCATATTGTACCTGTCTTTCACAGCTCAGGTAGGAAACTTCAGCCTAAGCTAGATGAAAAAATAATGGCACTAGTAAAACAATTAAATTAGAATGATAAGTGACCTTGTATAACTTTAAGACCTGTTTGAATTTCAGGTAAAATCAAAAAACTTCTGTAGCATGAGCACTAATTTTCATCTTAAGCTTATTTTTAGCCTCAGTAAAACAGTGATATACTATTCTCTGAGGAATAAGAAACATGCATCATGGTTAAATTAATAGGGAATTTGACTTTGAATTTATTTCCTATTTACGCTTCAAGAATTTTTCACAAAGACTGGAATGTTTTGGTCTATTTTTAAAGAACAAACAGAATTCTCCTTGTTCATACTCTGTCTACAGACTAAAAAGCACTCTCTGACAGCTGAATTAAATCCTCTTTGAGGTGGCAAAATGGAACCCCAAGTACAGTACTTCCCTGGCATAATATCATTGAACAGTTCTAAGCCCTTTGTTCTTTCTAAGCCTACTTTGAAAAAGGAAAAAAGCAAAGATGTGCATGTGATATAATGGGAACTTTTCTTTGGTTGTAGTTTTTCTTTCTTCCTTTCTCTGTGATTTATATGAATGCATAGGAAAATTTGCAATGGTCAGAGACCAGAAAGCTCCTCTATTGTAACTCTCTCTTTTTTTTTGTTTTTGTTTTTTTTTGGCTAACATCTGTACCCTTTTTTCCTCTCCAGATATCTTTCAAGCCCCTATTTAAACTACTGGTTTTTTCCAGTGCCTTCATGATACTTTAAATGTTTCAGTCTCAGTAGATGCAAAGTAACAAGTTAAGAATGCAAAGTGACCTATTTCATAATCGAAAGAAAACTAATGGAAACTCATTGCTCTTGAAATAGAGACATAATTTCCAAACTTCAATGATACAGGTAGGTTACATTTCAAAGAGAAGTACTTAATGTGTGTCCCCAAGACCACCTAATACACAATTATGACATTACCTAATTTGGTACATATTTAATTTGCACTTTACAACCATATATAAACTTATGTCTCATTATAACAAAGTGGAAATATAATCAGCAAATCTAAAAAGGGCATACATAATGTAGACTAACCTCACCTCTTTCAAGACAAGTTTAATTAAATTTTGGTCCCACGGAAGTAAACAGAAATCTTTGTACTTTGTACTTTGCGAAATAGGTCTAACTGTGATAATTTATAAGGGATATTCACATTGCTGTATTCCTAAATGTTCTAGTTTCATTATCTTGCACAATAGTTTGGAGTTATTTTGTATTTTAAAGTGGTGATTTTCTACCTTGTAATGTCACTGCTATTAATTTTATGTACTATACCACATGGTAGGATAAAGTATTTTGGAAGCTGTGCTTAAGCTATGTATTTATCAGAGGTCCATCATTTAAAATGTAGTGCTGTAAATGAAAATGATGAAATTGGTGGTTTACAGCTATAAGTTACTAGAGAACAATTTTCACTTTACAGTGATGTGTTTTCATTGGCATTTTCATAAAAAGCAATTATCTAAAGACAGAATTCTAAATAGGATTTGCAAACTATGCCCGTTTTCTGATCTTCAGTCAATAACTTACCACAACACAACACTTCTTAAAGTACAACCAATCCGCACAGCTTGGAAACTTAATTCATTTGAATTGGATCTGAAATGAAGAGTACTAAGAACAGTGATTGATTTACTATACTGGTAATCATAAAGCAAATAATAAAAACACATTCAATTAAATTTTACCTCTGATGGAAAGGTTTAAGTCTGAATTTGTTAGGTATGTTAACAAATATCCATTTATCCAAAATAAGAGGAATAGGAATAAACTGACATACTCAGCTTCACAAAAGAGTCTGTTATGGAATAAAATCAGGTCCTTGGAATTTTGGGCCAAACCTTTAATTCAAAGTTTGTTTGGCTTTTGGTTTTTTTTAAAAACACAAATCTAATTTTATTTTTGGGTAATAAAGAAGCAGAAGCAGTTAATTTTAATAAAATCCATCACTGTTTGATTGCACTAAAAATTTTTACTTGGTGTTTTTTCTTGCTGTAGGTGGCATTTCATCCTAATTGAAATTCTAGCTTAGTAGGCAATAGACATTGCAAAACCTACAAGAACAAAATGTCCCGTTGGGTCATGAGCAATTTATGGTAAAGCGACACAAAATGGTGAGTTTCTGAGAGAGAATTAGTTTGTACCCCACCAATAACTGTTTCAAACCAGGTGCCTGTGCTGCAATATATCACACTCAGAGTCTCTATCTATAGGAGCTACTACTATCTCTGAATTCAAAAATTTACTGCAGTTCCGTGGTAGATGGTTACTTATAAATTATTCCCTGTTACGTGACCCTTTTTCAGCACCATGGAGAGTAGGAGGTCCTGACTTTTCTGTCTTCCAGCTCAGTTTCTTTTCATTCTAGTCCAAACCATGATAGCATTTAAAATATATATATGTAAAACGACTAGTAACAAGTAGATGTACTGAAGAGAATCCAAGGGAAAGCAACAAGATTGACAGAATTTTAGAAGGCATAACTGATGAGGAATACTTGAACCAACTGAATTTAAGGTTCAAAATATTAGTCTTTGAAAAGAGAACAGATGGGCACATATGAGAGCACATTACTGCTCACCATGTCTACCAGGTATAGGGCAAGAAGAATCAGTTTAATTTGCAGTGAGTATGACTTGTTAGCAGAAATATCCTAGCTACATTATATGTTACGTTTCTTGGCAGAGATAACAGAATGATAATTATTCTGGGTTTTTAAGAAAGTGTTGGGCAGGAAATGTGTATGGTCTGTCTAAATATGTTAGACTTTACCTAATGGTAGGAAGGTAGGGGTCTCATGTCCCTTTACCTCTAAACTGTTAATGGTGAACATCTACTTTTTGGTAGCCCAAACTTTTGCATTTAAAAATACCCTGATTTTTAAAACATGTTAATCACCTAGCCTATGATAGTCATATTTACAAACATTTATTCAAGTCACCTATCCAAAATGGATTCACTCAGACTCATCTGTCATTGCCTTAACTTTATAATGAACCAATTCAGATAACTAAAAAAAAAAAGAAATAAGATCATCTATACATCCAGATTAATCTTGTGAAAACAAGGAGACCACAATGCCAGGGTATGGTCACATTTGGATTCTGAAATGTAGATATTTACTGAAACTCACCTATATATATGGAAACTGGACTTGTTAATCCGAATTTCTGGTGTTTTCCTTTGTCTATTAAATAAAGGATATTTAACATATGTGAAAACATTTATTAAACATAAAATATACCATTTCACTGTGGGATCACACATCTTCAAACAATTTGTACTATTTACAATAAGTCATACACAGCACAACCTATTTGGAGCTATGTAGAGATCAACTAGTAAGAGTGACACAGTAACTAGCAACTCTAATAGAATCCCAGAGAGTTAACATCAAATTAGTTCTAATGAGTGATTTATGTGCTAATTGACTAGTTTTGTAGCAGCATCAAATGGGAAGAGATATTATTTTCCCCAAACATTCCTCAAAAAATTAATGATCCAAAAAAGAACCATGTAAAACAAGTAACCACTTGTTAATTTATCTGCTACCAGTACTGTATGAAACATTGAGCAATACATCTGCTACAGAACCTTGAGAATATGTTTGTTGGTTAAGCTGTACCTTGGGATAAGCTGCAAAGATGAGCACCCAAATATTTATTACAGGAACAGAAAGTGTTGACAGCTCATTAGTGTGATAAATATACATTCTCTGTGAACCTAGAGATACCTGCACACACTTCAAGATCTGTGAATATGACAAAGACCCCAACAGATAATCCACTACAGTGCTTGCTGTGGAAAGCTTTGTTCTTGGAAAGAGAAAAACAATATGTAGTGTGAACTATAATTTCCTTCAACTGAAAAAAAATCTCTGATGAGGACAGGCATAAATGTGCTCTGAGGCTGCAAAATCGTAACTTTCAGAAGATTGGCTGAGTAGATTTTTTTTTGGTCCTCTCAGAGTTTGCTTTGTTTTCTTGAAGTTATTAAAGTTCATTAAAATTCATTTTGTACACCGGCAAGCATAAGCTTTACATTTCATTTCTCAAGGCTCAGACCACCTTCATTTCTATAAAAAGGTAGAAAAGCATAAAGAGTATCCTAGGAAATAACATGCAAATGTTCATGCTGGATGTTTGCACATCAATCTCTGGCATGCTTTTAAAGCGCATTGCTTCTTCACAAATACAATAGGATCTGAGCACGGGGTGGTAAAGAGGGAAGAAGAGGAGGAAAGAAATGCTGAGTGGTTTGAGTGCACGCCCAATGGGTTATTTTTTCTGTGCTCGGCAAACAAGAATTGCAGAAGGCTTTTATGACTTTCAGCCTCTGCATTATACCTTTATTGAGTGACTGTGCAGAAGCAGCTTTGTTCGGAGAATGATATCTGGGCAAAAAGACGTGCAGCATGAGAATGCTCTGGAATTTGGAAGGGGTTGAAGAAATTAAAAAGACAAAGACCCCATATGACTCAACCAACTCAGCCATTACACATTCTTTAAACATACGAAACTAGAGCACATTAATCAACAAGTGAACAGGTGAAGATGATACCCTGAATAAATTTCTAACCAGAATTTATGACTGTGGAAGAATTTGGTTTTGTGGTCTATGTTAGCAATAGTAAATGATTTCAGCATTCAGGAAAATATGGTAGAACTTAGTGGTGTATCATTAGCTTAATTTTCAATTAGAGACATTCTATCCACATTTACAGTCTGAGCTGGAATAGAGAATACGGCTGGCAAATGTTGAATCTAATTTAAAGCACAAATAATAGAGAAGCAGCATTCACAGGGAGAATACTACTTTTACTTTTCTTATCAGTCTTCAGATGTAACTGATCAGAAAGAGGGTAAACGACACAGAAATGATTGTGATGGACAAACAAATTAGGAGGAGAAACAAAGTGTCTTGAGTTGCACTAGTGTAAATGGTGTGTGAAAAAAGAACCATGTTGTCATTATATGGTTGATAACAGAGTTACCTGACCTTGACACACATACATCACAGCAGAAATCAGCAACGTTAAAAAATGACATTAAAAATAAAAAAAGTTAAAGATCAAGTAATATAACTTTTTTGACCTTTGTGAGGACAAGAAAAAATATTCAGAATGGAGAGTGTTAATTAAGAACCTAGGTTTTTTGTTATCAGATTGGAACAAATTCATATGGGCATTGAAGCCCCTAGCCATTATCTAAGGATACAGTAGGGAAGAAATCCATTTGATTTAAGTACATTCTTTATAGTTTGCCCTTGCTTTTGGAAGCAGAAGTCACCAGACTCTTGGGGAGGCTTCAGATCAAAACATGCAGCATAGCCGTAGTCCCAATTACACAGAGAATGGGGAGAGGAAAGATGTCAGAATGAGAGTCTGAAAATTAGTTCAGTGATACTTCAATGCATATTTAACTGTATTTCTACTAAAGAGCAATTTCAGAGCTTGAGGCTTGATCTTTAGTTCTCCGTTAATGGAAATGTCTCCTTTTCTTTGACAATTACCTCTGTACTAAAGTTTCACTTTTACACCTTCCTTTAATGACCTGGTGAATGAACTATACTCCTGCCATCCACAGCTACCTCTGCCATCAGCTGCAGGCTGTTTTTCAATTTTGTTTCTCTCTCCTGTTTTATATTCCTTTGGTCTTTTTCCATTACGTTGAGTAATGTGTAGGCCAGAAGGATGCATGTTGTACAATGAGACTAGTACTCTGAATTTGGTAGAGCTTTATTAATACTTGTATTTCATTATATGATCTTTTTTCTCCTTTTCATGGACTTCCACATAAAGACCCCACAATTACCTACTGCAGATAAAGCTCAACTGATTACTTTGAAAATAAGAGTAAAATCTATACAGACTTTATCAATACACATATTTTGCTGGCATGTGTAGATACATGCGTATTTACTCTGCAGTTTAAAGAAAATGAGATAAACAACGTCGAACGTTGGATAACTGGTACAATTTGTTGTTTTTTAGAAGGCACTGTAAATACACTGCAGAATACTGAGCTAATGTTTTTCTTATTACACCTTTCAAAATGTTTAAGCAATAAATGAAAAAATATTCCAATTTCTAGTTATTTTTTATATTTCCTTTATAACATTAAGTGGGAAATGGTCAATCGAATCTGACTAACTGAGGGAAAATATTTTCATCTTCTCTGTCTTGGCAGAAGGAGCACAAAGAACACCAGATCAACACCTGAGTCTTTTCAAAACTCTACCAGTGGAAAATGTGAACTTTTTCTAACGTGAGAAACTGAAAACAGAAGAAAGCAAACAGAAGACGGATCACAACATTTTATTTTTTTACTATATTCTTTACTAATACTCCTTGAAGGGAGATATTTTACTAAAGATCGAGCCATATAGAAGACAGGATGATACAAAGAGGAATTAAGAGGAATAGGAAATTAGTTAACTCTTCTGAACACTTACAAGCTAAAGAAATCTGGATGAAAGTATTGCTGTGTTAACGGAAGTACAGGGAATCAAAAGTGAATGAATATACCAACTGCATTTTCTTTCAACATCAGTGAAGTTACCAAAGATATGAGAAGATGGCACATGTTGCAAACCTTTGTGGTTTTATGTAATTTTTGATATTTTTTAACTAATCAACAACATTTATGAGACAAAACAGAAAGCAGCAAAATAATTTTGCATGAAGAAATCCCTTTTCATTCCAGAAACTCTCTCAAACTGGTCTTATCATGTAATAGCTGATTAATATCCCTACCTGAACGGATCTGCCTGTGTTCAAGATCTCCCGAGTACCTGCCTACCCCTAATATTGCACTACTTCTGCAATGACTTAGAGGTACAGATGTTTGGTTGTGCCATCTCTCATTCCTGTAAGTCCTTTAAGCTCAATTATGCATAGAAAAAGCAATCAAGCTGTGACTAAAAAGAACAGCAAATGCCTGCAGAGTACATGACCAGCTCATAAGCTGAAGTTTTTCCAAGTATGGTGTTCACGTCATCACAGCTACCACATCTTAAAAGATGAATAAAACACTAATATTAAAAAGGTCAACATTTCTTAACTTCATAGTTCAACTTATTCTAATTATTATGTAAGATACAGTGAAAATTAATTTTCTGACAGAAGTCCTAGAAAAAGCAGGGAGTAGAGCAGTTGTCCATTTGCCATGACATACTAGAGATCATGCGTGGCTCCTCTAGAAGCAGCAGGTTTAGATTACCTCCAAATGTAGTACAACAGACTAGATTATTTCAATCTGGCAATTTTCTATGATCCTTTGTTCAGAGTGGACCAGATGTCTGGTTTTTTGTTAAGAATTAACTTTGATTACCAAAATGCTTAGCATACCAAGGCCACATGTGTGGCACAGGTGCATTTTAACTGCTCTGCTGTAAGTTTCTATAATTAATGAATAGGATACGGGATGTTCAGCCAAGTTTTTTTGGTTTTGTTTTGGGAATTTTTTTTTGTGGTTTTTTTTGAAGAATACATCCCCATTCTATTAAAAGGAAAGAAGAGGGGGAAAAAAAGACTGAGAACTGCAATTGCTAAAGTATCGGGCCAACACTTTATGCATTGTAACATAAGATTTGTTTACACATAAAATAAAACAGACGAACTCTGAATATAGAGAGAATTAACAGAGAAAATGAAAGGTAAGTGCAGACAAAAGTGTGCTACTTTGATAACCTAGAACATGGAATAGTAGAGGTTTTATGATTCTCATGCTTATTTAAGTATGTGTAGTTTTATAGGAGGTGCTCACACTCATATGACAGTAGTTTATCCTTTTTTTTAAAACTTAGAAAGATATCAAACCCAATAGTTAAAAGAAAACTTACCTAATTCAATAAATAAACCAACTGCTTACTGTAAACCAGAAATTATTCAATATCGCTTCATTTCATATACTTTCTATAGATTTTCTCTGCTTAAATACACACAGAGGATGTATATTTACAATCATTTAAGCTCTGTCACACAACAGGTCTACAAGAGTATCCTGCTGGATTACTGGGGACAGCCTCTGTTCTTCCAACATGAGTCTTACCTTCCACAAAGAAAAATGTCTAGAAGAAAAAGCCTTGAACTGTCCAATAAGCCGGTGTAGATATTCATAAACATTATTCATTAAATATCAGAAAAGAGAAGATTTACTTCTCTGGAAGAGTAAAGAAGCTGAAAACTCCTGTGGAAGGTCAGGCAGTCAGAAAAAGAGGAAAATGACCAAGCTGAACAATCGCTTCTCCATCAGACACTCACAGTTCTCCAACAGCAGGGAAAACCTTTAACTCTCCCATGTTTGGTCCTATTTGGCTTTTTTTAACCGTAGCGCTGTTCACTTCTACATTCAGTGAAGAAGCTATAATTTGAGCTGATGTAGGAAAAGATATTTAGAATTAGCTGTTCCTTTTGACGCCCTGAGCTCAATTTTCACCTGATGGGCTGACCTCGAGAAACAGATCTGTATCATTTTACTGTCTTTTTGTCTAGTGGGCTGAACATAAAAAAGTAAATTTGTACACAAAGTACAGAACCAAAATCTAAACTACATTTTTTTTTTCCTAATGCATTAAGAACTGAAGCCTGGAATAAGAAAGTTTGTAAGAACTTGTCTTTACAGAACAAAGAGAAAAGCTTGCACATACAGATTAATTTTGGGGTTCTCTTAACTTCTGGATACATTCCTTTGCTACTCTGATGTCTTCTTAATTTACATCTAATATCCCCAAAATATCTATTATAATTTATACTCATTGTTTAAACACATATTTGATGCTTTTCAATCTGTTGAACTTACCTGTTCTATCCCTGAGAGTGATGCATGTACAAGTGAATGACAAGGCAAGTTTAACAGCAGCAAAAAACAAAAGCCATCATAACCTTTGAAAAGGCTTTCATCAGCTTCAGAAAACTGGATCAGATATCAGGCCAGCAGCAGTACCAAGAATTACACACATCAGGCAAGAGAATAAGGCAAGTAGAAATACACCCAAGAATTGAGATACAATTATGGTATTGTCTTAGATGGAGAAGCATGTAAGAGAAGAATTGACAGTCCCCTATATCTCTCAACCTCATTAAATGTTTAATTGCAAAGAGATACCTGGGGTTATGTTAAAGTGGGTGTAAAATACTGTTTTTCTGATTTAACAATTGCTCTTTTATGCATGATTACAAAAGATGGAAACAAATAAGAATCAGGACCTAAGACCTGGTGGGTTTATTTTGGGAGGGGGGATGAGAAGGGTTGTTTTAGAGAAATTTTTTTTTTAAACATTTTTCAAATTAAAATAACCTGCAGGTTTCAAAATATCACCAAAATGGTCATCAAAGCCATAAGAGTTTGGAGATCTTAGCTGGAAAGTTCTGCAGAGCTGATCAAAATATCTTTCAATGATGAAAATATTTTTTATTAAAGAAATATGGATTCACAGTATGGATATGTTTGGGCAAAGCTGAAACATTAATATTTTTTAAAAAATTACTCTTACACTTTTTATGTAACATAACATTAATTGCAATATTACTTATCTTAAAATATAACCCAAACTTCAAAGATTGTATAATGAAAAATACATAGTCTGATACTAGGAAAGATTTTCATGGTTTCAAATACATTTTCAGGTCATCATATTGAAGGAGCTACACATTGGTTTACCTTTATGATTTTCACTTTCATCTTAAACATTTCTGAAGATCAGAAATTCTAAGTATGTGGCCAGATATAATTGCCTCAAGTAGGTCATGTGGCTTATAAGGATCAATGCAGCATCAAGAAACAATTGAGGGTACCACAACAGAACACAGTACAGTTACATATAGGTACGGCTGTTTATTCTTCTTATAAACTTTTCAGGAAAATACAGAACTATATATAAACTTTCTCTCATAGGTCAGACATATTCAGTTCATCTCCTTTTAGAACTTCCATAAGATCCCTTACATCAGGGTCTGTATTAATTCTGTTTGTCATTACAACATTAAGTGCTTAGCAAATAAATATATTATGACAACAGAAATATCGCTGTAGCTCTGTGGCTTTTTTCCCCAGTGGTGGCTTCCTTAGTTGGCATATCTGTTTTGAGAAATATACTACTATAGTAGTAGAAGGAAGCACAAGAACAGCAGTGATATTGAAGGACACATCATAAAAGTAAAACTCTACCATCAGTCAATACCCTTTAAATCATCGGCGATCTTAAGTCTTTAGAAGATGATTGTTTTTATATACTGACTGGCTTTTGTTGTTGTTACAGGGTTTTAAGTTTATGCTACTCAAAACCTGTACTTATCACAATAGAAGTAAGTTCATGCTTGACATTTTAAATGCCAGGCATGAAAGTAAAAATAATGGGGATTAATATATACCTTATGATCATTTGAATTTCAAACACACATAGTCACATCAAAAGTGTATACCTTGGAGCTCCTTATCTGTTGTAACAGTGTAATTTACTCTTTTAATTCGTTTTGAACATCACGGGCTTTGTTTGTAAAGTATGATTTCCAAAACACGATGCTACAAAAATTAAATAGTAGTTCTGTATGAGTTTTTCAACAGACAGTAGTTTACAAAATGCAATAATACTTTCTCATATTGAATATATTCTTTGGGGGTTAAAGGAATAATAGGTAGGATTTACCTTCTTGATAAACATGGCAGTCACAATTTACATCACTAATTCAGAATGAGGTATATGAAGAATAGTCTTTGATACTGACTCAATTGTAAATTCTGTTTATTACCAGTAAGACCCCTCCCCTCATCACTCCAAAACACTGAAACAAAACCAGATCTGGAAACAACTCCATGCAAATCTATTCTTCCACATCCCCTAAATCTCTCCAAAAGAGTGATTACACAGTTAAAAAAAAAAAAACAAAAAAACTTTGATAGAGAATCTTTTACCGCAAAATGCAAGAAAAACAAAAGAAGCTGGGGATTTTATAAGGTCTGTTAGAGCTGAGAGCATTGTATTCAATTTCATGTGGACCACTCTGAGATCCTCTATAAAGAAAGGATGGAAACAGAAAATGAAGTTCTATCTATAGCTGTCATCATCTGACATTCAAAACCCAGTAAAATTGCCAGTCTGGAAACCTGCTGAATTTTCCATCTTATGACCATAAAGGGTTGCAACCCCTCACCCCTGTCTCCTTGAGTTTGAAAGTACTGGGAGCAGGGAGAGAGAATCTTCTGTCTTTCACAGAAGCAAGGTGTTTCCGGCTCACCTGATGAGGGACATTTTGCTTTCTTGACAGCATATCTGCCAACTGAAAATCATTACAAAAATGAAAAAAAAAAAATCAGTGTGAAAAAGTAATGTAACATGGAAAAGGGAAAAAAATAGAAAGGATAAGTGGCAGATACATACTACACCAACACCTACTTTCAGAGTCCCACATCTGGTGCCTTTCACCACCAATAACTTTTTTTCTCCCCACAACATTTCTAACACCACAATATATTTATTCAAGCATGTCCACTGAGAAGTAATGGGTGTTACAAATTCACATACCCCCAGGGACTATGTTTATACCAATAAGGATATATCTGGTAATGTGGTAACAATGCCAGAAGATCTGTGTAAGAGGAAGAACAACAATTTTTCTTTTTATTCTAGTTCAGAACTAAATATAGATGTGCCCTACTATCTTTGTGAGCTTCACTGAGCACCTCTGGTGTCTCCGTGTCAGTGAACTCCTGCTGCATTACAGCATTCTGTTGTCCCGCCTGGGTTCTGAGGTCTCCTAAGGTAAACTGCTAGAAGACTTGTATGGATTAGAGGTGACTTCAGAGCTGCTCTGAATGACAACCTGCTGTCTAGTCCAATTCAGAAAATAAATGTGAATCATTTCTACCCTCTTTTGGATTTGATTACTGACAAGTGTGAAGGTGAAGTCCTGATTTGAAGGAAAGTGCATTCTAAGGAATAGGAGATCATAATAGGAAAACCTGAAACAATTAGCTAGATTTTTTACCCAAGTAAGTACCAAAGGGATTAAGGGACTGTAGAAACAGTCTATAACATGTATGAGCTAGAAAACATTGAAATACTCCTGTTTTTTAAAAAATCGTTTTAATGGGAAAGAGAGGAAAAAGGAAAAAGCAATCAAAATTCCTTTTAAAGGCTTTTCTCCAAATCTCTTCTACTAAGACTATATCTTACAGAAATTGTGAAGGTTTCACTACAGAAAATGTGCTATCTTAGCGTATTATTTGAAAAGACTTTTACACAGCAAGTGTCTTGGACTTGCATACCCTTTTTCTAGAGCTGCTTCTTCTCAGTGATTCCTAGGTTTTGCTTCTCTATCTAGAAAACTCCTCCAAAAATTAGTCTGCTGCATTACAGTCTTTACCTTTTTGGTCTTAATGATGAAAAGAGGATTTTGCCCTGCCTGATATTTCTATTTCATGTTTCCAGTAACTTGAATCTAAAACAGGCATTAGAAATGCCACATGGTCTCCATACCATTCTTCCTGAAAAACGTTTAACAAGTAACTGACTGGAAATTTGCTGCTTTAACTATTTTGTATGTTATTCAGTTCCAAAACAGGAAATTCTGTCTAGTTTTTAGGAGGAAGAATACACTGGTTAATTCTATTGTAAAAACTGTCTGAAGGTTTTTAGTTTTGCAAATATAAATCTGTAAGTTTTTCTCTTTATAATAAATGAAGCATTGATTTGCAGATGGATTTTTAGTTTCTTACTTTAAACTAACCTTTCTGTATAAGCATACCTTCTTTTTGCCCACTTGGACAACAGTCAAAGTCATACACAAAATTGTCAGTTCTTTAAACTGACAAGTTTATTAGAATATCCAAAACAACAACAGTCAGACTAGCTGTATATGAACAAATCTTCTAAAAGTATAAAACTAGGTTAAGGGTTATGTTAGCAGAAGAAAAAACAAATAAAACAAACTTATTAACAATAAGTCTTAATGGTTTCTCCTGTTGGTCACGCTCTTAACTTCTGGTGGAATCTAATACACAATATACAGGACTGAGCAGGCAGCACTAGCGCAGTCTTGCAACTGCTTTTCTGTTGAAAAATCCTAAACCTTTTTAGAGTTATCAGAAAATCCTAAGAAAGCTTGGAGGAGCTGGAGAATCATGTCCTTGGATAAGGGGCTTTCATTTGCATAGATGCTTGTGCCAGGACAAGAGCTTTCACATTTTGAGATCTGTTAAAACTTTAATGACTAGTGATTACATGAGCTGCCAGTCCTGCTTTGTAATTTTTCTGTTCTAGAAAACTCCACAAGAAGTGCTGCTTTGGCTCCTCCTTAGCTTATAACATCTTCTTAATTCTGTGCTCTTCCTTTGCCTCCTTATTACTAAATCAAAATACTCATTTTTATTTTCCTTTTGTCTGCATTTTCTGGATGCTCAAGTCTCATGTCTGAATCTTTCCAAATTTATAAGGACCTGAAAAGTTGCTAGTTAAAGAATGAAAATAATCAGGGGCAAAGGAAGGAAATCTACCTATATCGTTTCCACAAGGCAGTCACTTTATTTCTACCTGAAAATAGGACCATTACTGTATTTTTTTAAATTTTTGGTTAAGACCTATGTCAGCACCTGCAGGTACACCTGACAGATAAAAAAATTGTGGTATATGTTATGTAATATTGTTGTTTTGGGTTGGTTTGGGGTTTTTCTGCTGTTTTGTTTAAAAAAAAAAAATCAACTTAAATAAGGTTGTCTATCCATGTCACAGCCTTAGTTAGGGGACAATTCTTAGTAGGAAATGGCATTCTAAATCCTCGGCATATCTGGGATAAATTTTTTTCTCTGGGCAGTGAAGAGATTCCATCAATAAATGAAAAAAGTATTTAAGGTATCAGAACAATGTACCAGCAAATGGCCTGGTTCAAAATACAGAGGTCTTTTTGAAGAATTTAATCTACCAATCTTGTTCATTGATTGACCAGAAATTCCCCTACATAAGTAACAGTAGGGAAAATCAGAGAGAACATCCGTAAAATGGTAAAATAAATAATGGGGGACCAGAAACTATAGCCCGATTCTGCTCTTCAGCACTCAAACTATAACAGTCTTTGTGGGAAAAAGTGGAAGGAGGGGAAAGGGAACAAAGCTTAACCCAGAAGAGCTTGTCATGGCAAACTTCACTAATTTGTAATTAGGCTCTTTATAACATCGGTAGGATCCTTCTTTCTTTCCTGCCCTCCCAGCACGCACACACACAAGCACAAACCCTGAAAAAAGCACCAAACCAACCTCCAAGATCCCACCTACTCCGAGACAGAGCTAAGCAAATGGACATTGCTGTTTGCTGACTTGATCACTAAGATTTTTTGCATATTAAAGAGGCCACATGGCTTGACAGTTAGGTCCATGGAAAGGACAGAAAGTCCTTATTTATCTTATTCATAGAACAGCAGTCTGTGAACAAACATGAACAGAAACAATAGATAATAAACAGACCAACCCTGGAATCAGTCCAGAAAAAGATTTTTTAGAACATTACAAGTGTACCTTAAAAAGCATGTGACCCCAGAAAGTGTCTAGAATTTCAAAGGTCTTATCTTGAAACACTTAATGTTTACTTCATATGTTTAACAGTTTTTCTTTTCTTTTCCCTTCCACAGCTGTGGTAGCCACCTGGGAACTTCTCTAGAGATCCTACCCTCCTCCCAGTAGGCCAGGTGTCCTTCAGAACAATGAGGTCATGCCCATGAATGAAGACAGCTCCATTTTCAAGCAGTGAGGAAAATACTATCTCAAGCTTCTTGTACACGGGCACCCTTCAGAGAGAGTGCCAGATTTCTGGTTAATTTCTTCAGCTTGCAGGTGTTACTACTCTACTACTCAGACTTCACTCATTCACTGTACTGGATGCCTGTTCAAGCCAGGTACATGGAAATCTTGTTGCTCCTGGAATTACAGTAGAAAACTTCATTCCCCAAATTTTCTCACCATGGATTTGCCAAAATTAATGTCTGATGAGCTGACTGTACATCAGGGAATTGTCCTTAACATGGTAAAGTGTGCAGACAGCCTGAAGTGGTCTATGAAGAAAATGAAGAGTTATATTTCAGATGGGATACTATGACGTTTCATGTATTGTCTGGAGAATAAATGACAGGGAAAATGTGCAGATAGGCTGGGAAGGCTGACAATAGGGAAAACAATGGTGAAAACAGCAAGAGATGTGATGCATATCCAACATCCAAGAGAATCAATGATTCTTAAAAGCCTGTATTACCTACCTCCCCTCTGTTACAGAGCTTTTTTTCCTATATTTGGTGCAGCATTATTTGACACATGACAATAATGTAAATCGCTGATACTTCTTACTACTTTGCTGCTCGATACAGATTTTACAGATGATGAAGCTAAAAATCTCATCAGGGAAAAATTGCTTCAATGTTTCTAGATAGTAACATTCAGAAATGAGAAACTGAATGTGAAAAAAAAAAATACACACTTTGTGCAGGTCCCCTTTTCTGTAGTTACAATTAGCCAGGGTCCTCTGAGAATAACTCATTGAATTAGAATGATAAATGTTCACTTATTAAGAAAACCATGGAATTTTTTTATTATGGGAATACATTCATACTGTTTCAGATACACATGTATGTGTCAGGGCTTCTTTATTAGTCATCTTTTAAAGGTTTTAAACTTAACATGTTTGTGATTAAACTAAAGCAAAAATTTGCTTTGTGACAAACTGTTATAAAAGCTTCTACTTCGGAACTCATTGATTTGATTCTAGTTGAGAAAAATAAGATACATATTAATATTGAAGAATAAATAAGGCAGAGCTGAATAATTTCTTTTTCCCTCCTTCTGCTATTTCTTCTATGTATCTAAATAATATCACTATTAACCCAATAAATCCAGTATGAAAAATATTCAGAGCACTAAACAACTATGTTAAACACAGGATTGCATGCATTGGCTACCACTGGGGAGACTGAACTATTAAAAATTATGAGGGAAGTGGGTATAATTTGTACACGTACATCTAAATCCCTAATAAGTGGTCATGAGCAGGGATTGAGTAGTTTAAATTACTGCAAACTGCAATAAAATCTTTAATCCATGGTTAATTGCATCTTAAATACTACATCTGCAAACCCATAGTTCTAATTTAAACTTAAAATGAAAATAAATGTTTTCATCAGTTTGAAACACAGAATAAGACTCAATATTCAGTACTCTAAGCATCTAGCCTAGCCAGATCCTGTAGAGAGCAACCATTTAAAATCACCTTAAATAATTAGGGAGACAGTTATACATATGCAATACTGTGGAAAGACTTCCAGTGACAATAGTGGTGTTTGTAACAGGGTTAAATCATTAATGTGTACTGAAAAGTATACACTTAGGTTATAGACAGCTCATCAGTAAAGGCAAACAAAGGCAAAACTGCCTCACGGTTTAACCTTGATTTGCAAAGGTTCAAACAATGACAAATGAGCAGCTGAGCGCCATGTTTCTCCAGAATGTCCAGATTATAGCAGGATTATGCCACGAATCTGAGCACCTCAGGTTCTGGGCTGAGGTGCAACAGTCTCTGCCGGCTACCTATACTCTGCCTAATTAGGACCAGCTGCAATTACAGGATTTGGAATGGACTGTTTTCAGAAGAACTCAATCTTTATTTTCACTGGACCTCAATATAGAGTTCCTAAGAACTTCCACATGAAGGACACAGGAAAGTTCTGAGGTTCACTGACTGGACAAAGCAGTAAAACACAGGCCACCTATCTGGAGATCATAGAAGAGTTTGGGTTGGAAGGGACCTTGAAAGGTCAGCAACGAGCAGGGACATCCGCAACTAGATCAGGTTGCTCAGAGCCCCGTCCAGCCTGACCTTGAATGTTTCCGGGGATGGGATATCGACCATCTCTCTGGGCAACTTGTGCCAGTCTTTCACCACTCTCATTGTGAAACATTTCTTCCTTATACCTACTCTAAATCTTTTAGTTTAAAACCATTACCCCTTGTCCTATTGCTAGGATAGGCCCTGCTAAAAAGCCTGTTCCCATCTTTCTTAGAAGCCCTTTTTAAGTACTGGAAGGCTGCAATAAGGTCTCCTCAGAGCCTTCTCTTCTCCAGCCTGAACAATCCCAACTCTCTCAGTCTGTCCTCTCAGGAGAGCTGTTCCATCCCTCTGGTCATTGTTGTGGCCCTCCTCTGGGTCCGCTCCAACAGGTCCCTGTCTTTCCTGTGCTGAGGGCTCCAGAGCTGGATGCAGCACTGCAGTTGGGGTCTCACCAGAGGGGGGTAGAGGGGCAGAATCATTTCCCTTGACCTGCTGGCCATGCTTCTACTGATGCAGCCCAGGGTATTGTTGGCCTTCTGGTCTGCAAGCACACATTGGTTCATGTCCAGCTTTTCATCCACCAGTACCCCCCAGTCCTTCTCAGCAGGGTTACTTTCCAACCCTTCATCCTCCATCCTGCATCAATAGTGGGGATTGCTCTGACCCAGGGGCAGGACCCTGCACATCAAAGCTGTATTGAACCAGTAGCATCAGATATCAGTAATGAATCCAAATGTATACAGACATACATTGTGTGTATGTATAAATACACTGCACATACTACATATGTATACACATATGTGTTGTGCATCTATTGTGTCGCTACATTTCATACACATATATACATATATAGCACACACACGGGCACAGGCCTCCCCCTGAAAATTTTGTGCACTACATATACACAGAACAAATACTGAATATCAATTCAACATGATTCTGTAACATCCACATGAAAAAGGAAATGCAGCAGACTGTGTGCTACAAGAAAAAGCCATGAAGCCATGATTTTCAAACATTTAAGAAAGTTTGACATCACAATTAGAAAGCTCCTAAGACAGATAATCACAGAATCATTAAGGTTGGAAAAGACCTTTAAGATCATCAAGTCCAACCATCAACCCAACACCACCATGCCCACTAAACCATGTCCTGAAGTGCCACATCTATGCGTTTTTTGAATACTTCCAGTGATGGTGACTCCACCACTTCTCTGGGCAGCCTGTTCTAATGTTTGACCACTCTCTCAGCAAAGAAATTTTTCCTAATATCCAGTCTAAACCTCCCCTGAAAGAAGTAGTAAGAAAGTTCTTGCAAGTGTGCAAGTGTAACCTGGCAAACACAGGTTTGCAGTTCAAGAAAGGAATATAGACTAGAAGAATATTCAGTAGCTGCTGAGATTCAAGAACAATGAAGTGCAGCTACAGAACTGGGAAGGAAATGTTCCTGGAGGTTTTGTGTTGAATTAGTCCTGACACTGGAGAGGTAGGTCACCAACATGAAAGTTATTTGGGCATGAGAGAGCAAAACTAGGATTAACTGTGAAGATGCCCTAGGACTCCATGTAGTCCAAGACTGGCAAGCTGATTTTAGTTTAAAAATTAGCTTTGGGACACGAATAATAAAGCAGAAGCTTTTTTAGAATAAGAAAATGCCTTTGGTCAGTTTAGACAGATCATCTGTCTATTTAATGCTTTATTAAAAACTTTATCCTCTTCAAGTCCTTACTGCCAATTAGTGTCAATTAACATGAATTTAATCAGCCTTCTTCTGCTCTCAGTACAATGCCATAAAAGCAATGTAGTTCTAGTCATTTCAATGTGATTGATACCAGCATAAATGAGACAAGAATGAGCCTTAATAGGTGCACATGTAAGTATATGTTCTTAAGCCAGAGTTTATAATGTGCCCCAACACAGGTAACAAAATTCTTATGGGGCAAATTTGTGACCATAGCTAGTCTTTTACTCTAAGTTAATCCAAATGATTAGCTTTTCAGGCAGAACCTTGCAGGCAGCTCTGAAGAGGGTAATATTATACAGTAACTTTAATTATGAGTAAACTAAATATAGAATTGCATTAATAATTCTGAAAATAACCTAGTTTGGTTAAACTATCAATCATGTCTCATAAAATAAAAGAAAAAAGAAATCAATGGGGATATTACAATAGTGGTGGTGGCACGGCAAGGGTCACCAGACTGGAGATTTGGAAGATGAGGTGCTTACAAGTAGATAACCTAGAAATCTAAAATTTTTATACTGGAACAGTTAAATGAAAGAAAAAAATAATTTTAAAACCTTGGGAAACATCAATAATCTGATTTCAATACAAATATATTTGTTCTGAACAAGCGGTATGGCCACTTGAAGAGTCACCACCAAAGATATCAGAAAGCAAAGGATTTTAATATAGATTTGTAAAAAGGTACAAAAGGTACAGAATTTGATGGCAAGGTTCACTCTATTACTCACTTAACATGAAAAGGGATACAAAGAGAAATCAAGTTACAATTTGATTGGAATGATTTGCTCATGGATCAAACCAGGCTAATGTGGCTTATTATGTATATTGAGGAGAGAAAGTAGGAGAGACCCTCCTGTTGAGTCACGAGGTTCAGCGTGGACCAAAATCTACCCCTAGTCCCAGACTTGGTCAATGGTTTATGTCTAAGTATCAGGAAAGGGACTGAAAGTGAGGGAGACCTTCCTGTTGAGTCACAAAGTGCGTAGTGGACTGAAAGAAACCTTCCATCTACGCAAGAGCGCTTGGTACTGTCAAGGGGCCCTTAACCGCCAAACTCTCTGCTCTAAGGCCAAAGCTTATACTGAGCAAGGAAGGAGGGTGGGTGGGAATGCACCACCACAATATCTACTTCACAAATTTAAAAGGGGATGTAAAGAGAAAAGCCTTTTGTTAGCAAATCTCAGTTTAGTTAAAATTATTCCTTGTATTTTTCATGTAGTCCTCAGTATATCACAATCTCTTTCTGGGGAAATCTTGGTGTTCATTACATAAAAAGGAACATATACGACAGAAATGACAGAAACTATTGGAGAAAATAATGAATCAAGAAGACAGAAAAATTATGCAAGGAAATGAAAGGAAAGTCAAAAGTTATGATAAGAAAACAAACCCTGCAAATATTACAGGCCTGAGTGAAACGCACTACAGAATTAGGATATTATCAACAAAAATCTAGCCCTAAACATGCTTCATTAAATGATAACAATCTGTGAAAAAGGTAGATTAAAGATACCAGAGAATTAGCAACAAAAAGATAAATATGGAAAAACATATATAAAGAGAATATATCTAAAAGAAAGATAAAGTATAAAAACATATAAAGAAAGTAATAGTTGCAACATCAAGGAATCCAAAATTAGGAAAGTCGAAGACTGAAGTCACCTATGACATTGCTGCTTTACTGTTTCTGACAAGGCATTTTCATACAGCTTTTAGTCTAACATATATACACACACACACAGGCAGACACATCATCCAGGCACCTATTGAAAGACACTTAACTGAATGAAGTTGCTTTCTACATGTCCTCTACATCATTCATTGCAGCAGCTGTTATGAGCAGGAGGGTGTTATAAAAGGTGGTAACATGATTAAATCAGTTGAATCCTCTCTTGTGATACTGAATTCTGGTCCAAACTCGCCTTCAAAATGTGTATGCAATGCTGAGACCGTCAATTCAAATCAAACATTTTCTCATAGATATTCGCAAATTTTGTGCTTGAATACCTACTTTAGGGCATCTTGATGCAATCTGCAAAAGGCAACTACAACTGAAAGCAATAGCATGTCTGCTTTCAGCATGTAAATTGCAAAGGACTCGAAGTACAAACCTTAGGTGCCTCAAGTAATAGGCAGCTCCTTAAATAGTCTATGCAACAGTTTCCTACATAGCTCAGAGGTGTTAAGTGCAGGTACAGTCATTAATATCTTTGAAGCATCTGCATATTTTGTAAAGATTGTTAGAGCAGTGACACAAGAAAAATAAGGCTATATTTCATCTAGACTTTGTATACAGTATTAAGTAGAATGAGACTGAATACGAAATGAAAATGTTGTATGAGAAAAAGTGAATGTGACCATATCCTTATCTCTTTCCTCTCTATTTTTCTGTTAGCAATTTGAAGTCTCAGAGCATTTCAACCAAGAGACTAGACTATTATTATATTTGTAAATGGTAACAAAAACAGCCAGGAACACACTGACAGCCAGCAGGGAGGAGACACACATTGTTCTACTAAAATTAAAAGTTATTTCTTGCTCAACAAAGAACTGTCAAGATTCAGTAATTCTTGGATTAATCCTAGACTATGAAGAGGACTAAGTGAGTTTTAAAGCCACCATCTTTCTTTCCTCATGAGAAAGATAACTAGGGAGTTGGAGGAAGTAAGAATTTTTAGAATTCATTCAAAAAACCTGGGCTCTTTCCATCAGTCTTCCTTAATAAAATACATAATAAATTGAAGAAAATGTGTTGGAAAGATTCTGGAGAAACTTCTGTCTTGATGGCACTACATTTTAGTGGAAAACAGAAATACTTCAAACAGGGTTTCATGGAAGCTATTCTTTAGGTACTTAACACTCCTATTCTTCTTCAGGGACCAGGCTGTCCAAAGAGATTTATCCATAACAGTTAAAGTAGAAAAGTTTTTAAGATAAGTACGCCTTATCGACTGGCAGTACTACTAGTCCTAGCTAAGATCACCAAATTTTATGAAGAGCTTAACTCCCCTTTACAAGCATAAAAGAGATAGCCAGATGTCCAGAATTACCTAGTATTCTTCAACATTTTTGACTGCCATACTCAAATATTTGAGAGTGAGCATCTCAGGGTGATGAAATTCTATTCTTGGCTGCATAAATCTATGAAGAAAGTAAATTAATTTAAATTTACACAGCTGTAACAGAGTAAAGAGAAAGAAGATTACAGCCTTTCAAAGAAAGAATGAAATTAAATACAGTCTGAGACAGGCATCTGAAGAGCGCATCAAACAAAGGGGTTGTTTAGCAACACTAATGGGGAAAGTATTAGACGGTTAAAAAAAGACTAAACTGTCTAAAGAACTGGCTAAGTTACAAAAACATGGTAGACATTCTAATGAATGTTCGGGGTCTAGCTTCACATCGTTGGGTGTTGCTAAGTGATTTTCTTTTTGTTCCATTGTGAATTGAAAAGGACACAATATTTAAAGTGCTCATTGATTTACTGCTAGTTTAACATCAGTCAAGCTGTCCCACATGCAATAAACTAAACGGTCTCCCTCTGGGTCAGCAACAGAAATATATAAAAAAATTAAAATAATTAAAAACAGGAAAAGACCATTCCAGTGGGTTTAACAGAAAGAAGGAAACATCAGAGAGTCATTGAGATCACTTCACTATATAAAACCTACCTGGTATTTTCTCTGTTCAAGAAGGGATGCAAGCTAAGGCTCTCAGGGATATATCCTTGAAGATTTCTGAAGATCCTCCTGCTTGGTTGCCACAATAACCTAGGTCAGCCCACTTATTTTAAAAAAAAACCCATAGTATTTCTGCAATCTCTACTTTCAGTTGTCTACTCTGCTATGTGCTGCTTCAATCTACCTCCTTTCCAGAGACAAATACTCTTTACTGGTATTGAAGTTGTTTTTAAGGCTATTTTATTGAGATATTTCCTTTGTTACAGACTCTAATACCTTCAGAGATCATAAAAATAACTACTTCAAGTCCTGCTGCTTTATTACTTTTCTCCATTTGTCTTTACTAAACTCATTACTAAATGCAAAACTACTAAATTTTAAGGTGGTTAAAATATAATGGTTCTTTGAAACGGTTTTTTGATCAATTCACTTTTCTGTTGTGAAAATTGTCATAAATTGGTCAGCTTGGTGTTTGCAATGCAGCAGGATAAGCATTTAACGCTTTAACCTCTGATCTAAAATGTGCACATAAAATGTTAAATGTAACATCATAAAGTATCAGGATTTGTTGTTTTCTTCTAAGTCTGGACATCAAGCATTTTTTTAGTAATTCATATCATTTACCCGAAAAAGCCCACTGCATGCTTCAAAAGAAGTTCTTGGAATAGTGGGGAAGAATAAAAAATCTAGCAGTCTTTGTTGGAGTCTTGAACTGGCATGAGCTTGACAGTGAAACTTCCAAGTGGAAACTCTTATTTATTGCCTTCATTTTGTGTGGCCTTGGCAGCTACGTAGCTTAGGAAGGTTTCATAAAGCAGAGTAATCAGAATATTTTTGGAATATGGTTGATAGCACTATTAACAAGCTTGCTAGGTCTGTTTTCTGTACCCACTGCCAAATCGATCTGTAGTAGTCTCATGACTGTAACTGATTTCTTACAGTTAACAACTAATCCTGAATAAATCAGAACAACACAGCCTATTAAATTCTTAATTATACATATGTACATATATTTAAACAGACCTAGATGTAGCCTGTATTTTCACTGTATTAAAGTGGGGGAAGAGACTGAGTGCTGAGTGACGCTAAGACTGTACATGAGCCCTGCTCACAGGTTAGTACGGTTGGTTTAGAAAAGCTGAAATGTTTCTTCTTTTATGGCCTCTAATTCTCACATCCTGATTTATTAAATACACATCTCTGTCAAGCCTGTGACATGTGACTCAGGTAGACACATTATAAAAACCACAGGGTGAAATCAGGACTTCTAGGCTATCCGAATACAACAAATATGGGCCCTTGACTATTCTAGCTGATGTACGCATGAGTCTGCCTTACCAAATGTTACTGAATTGGATAAACACCACCACTGCATGCCAGAGAACATCACAGTTTACTACCAAAGCAGGAAAAAATTATGTTTCCAATGGAAAAAACACCCTCAGTTCTACCATTCTTATTAGACACTTTTATAAGCATGTTTCTTAGATTACAGCTGTATTTAAAAAAAAATCTAAAAACTCCAAGTTCACTCTCTTCTCTGCACCCAGATTATGAAAATGTTTACTTTGCTTTTTTGTATTTACATATATCCCATTCTCCTTGTTTCTATGATAAAACTTTTATAGACTATAAATTATAAACCACATTTATGTATAATTTATTATCTTAAATACATATTTTAGCTTTTAGCTTTTTAAACAGGGAACTATTTTACCTTTGTTCCTTTAAGGTCTCAGTAGTTTGAAAAATTCATGAATAAAGCATGCTTCAAGCTGCATTTACATTTTCATAGTGTGTGCTGTAACAGTATAGATTTTGCTTTCTAGACGTACACTTTTAGGTCAACAGGATTGTCTTAGGAATAAACCTTACAGAAATCTCTGGGACATAATAAATGTACGTTTTCATTATTTCCCAGTGCCTTGGACACCTCCAGAACACACTTGCCCTTCTTCACTGAGAAAATTATGATGTTTTCTAGATGCACATACACATCTATGCTGGTACCTGTCAGATATCTCTTGTACTGACTTCTGTATTAGAGACAGGTGAGATTTAGCTATTTTGAAACAGAAGTCTTAATTCTACTACAGAATAATTCAGAGTTCTTCTGGAGATGGATTAGTTTATCAAGTAGATTTATTCCTTTCTTACTGTTAAAAGGCCACATTAATATTTCAGTCACTACAAAATGAAAGGTATTTCTTTATTTCAGAATTATCTGGACTTACACAGATGCATTTTAGATTAAAATTTGATTATTTTATCTTACATCTTCCAAACATCTCCCAGAGCAAAATGCAGGTGGTCTGTTGAAATTAATCTGCCCTGGGAAAAACAACATATAACCTTTTTCAATAGAAACAAAGCCCTACAGGCACTGGTTTGATTCAAATTCCTTTCAACTTTCCTAAAAGTACAGTGTTGTCCAGGTTACCCTGGAACTCAAGTATGGCATTTTTTTCAGGACTGAAGTTTTTCCTCCATGAAATTTAATCTTATAAGCAGTCTTCTTATGTTTTTATCTTTTTTCCCCCAAAAAATTTGAAAATATATACAGAATAGAAAATGTATTCTGCAGGTAATTACAAATTTGTGGAAAACTGTGCTAGTAATGTGGAGAGGCAAAGATGAGTCAATAATTTACTATTAATTACAAGAAATATCCAACCTTTATACAGATATTTTTGCCAATATGCTACAAAGAGGCAAGTACTGTATCATCCTCTAACAAATTACTTCTAAGCAATAAATAGCAACAAATGTTAAGAAAAAAAAGAGGGCAATAAAGAATGAATGGATTGTATTGCAAGTATAGAATAAATTTTGGAGAGGGTATCAAATTTCTTTGCACTTCTCCCACATAATTAGGCATCTCTCTATTGCTATAGATACAATGTCTTACTCTGTCTTTGCAAAAGGAAAATAAAAACATATTTTAAACCCTTTTTTTCCCCCCTACAGAAAAACTTACACTTGTTCATTTAACCATTGTTAAAATAATACATGTTTTCTCATATGTCTTAGCTGAAACATCAAATGACTAACACCATCCATTTTGATGAGTCACTGCACAAAGTGTGAGCTGGCAAATGTGAAAACAGGCCCAGAACTGAAATTAAAATTTGCATTCTCAGGGGCAAGTGTTTTGCAGCTAATTTGTATTGAGGGCACTGAAAAAACCCCACACCAAACTCCTTATAGCTCATGCAAACACTGTTCACATCTTTGAAATACCTTCCAATCGGCCAAAAGTATTTGGCACACATTTTCAGCCAGTATGCACAAGAAGGATTCAAAACAAGCTCTGACTGAAATCCCACAGCTAAGTAACTGAGTTCATTTTTTTCAAGCTCTCTGAAAAAGGGGCAGTGACAAATAGCAAAACCATGCTGGTGTGTCATTGCATGCAGCAAATAGGCAAAAATACTTGAGCGTTTCTAAGATTCATAGCTGGGAAACAAAGATTTTGGTAGCAGGCTCCATTTTCTTTCCAAGCTCTAGTTCGGGAGTCAACCACTTTCTTCACATTCTGGCACTGCACTACTTTTGGAATTTACTGCAGTATTTTTTTTTTTTTTTTATCCTTCTTTTCCCTTTTATGGCAAGAGTATTCTCTAGTGGGAACAGAGTTCTCAAGAAGATCATCTGTATCCTTCAACTCATTCTTCACCGACTTTCCCCACAGTCAGAAATGAGATTTGTCTCTCCTGTTTTCTCCCCACTTTTCTTTCCTTCTCATTTTCCTTCACAGCTAGTGAAAGGAAAGCAGAAAAGTTCAGTGAGGATGCAGGTTTTCAAAAGGAAAGTAAGTTGGAGTAGGATTTACCCATTATAAAATTATCCAGAGAACCCAAATATTCCTAAACACAAATGGTCATCACAGTTGTAGGGGGAAAAACTGCAGCTTGCACATGAAGCTATGAAAGCAACTGTTGAGGTTTCCTTTTCAGTCTTGTCACCTGGAAGAGAAAATGATTCCCTTTATTTTGCTGAACAGACAGGAGGCAAACAGCAAGTGCCATTGCTGACTGAACTGCAAAATCAAAATTGACAAATCCTGGAGGAGGAAGCTACTATTACAAAACCAGGCACGACTGCTATTGCTACCTTGACTTCCTTAGCTCATACCTGCTGCTGCTGCTTAACAGTCCCTGAGGTCTGAGTGACATTACTCTGGATTCTAAGACATGCCAAGAAAGGGAATGATAATTTTGTCATAAAAAAAAAAAAACAACCCACAGAAAAAAGAGACTGATACAGAAGACTAGCCACCATTGTAGGTTTTTTGCTACGATAAAGGCAGAGAAGGGGACTGTGTTAAAATTCAGAATCCTTCCTGAAAATAGCAACAATACTATTCAGGACAGTTAAATGAAGAAAGAAGATGTAACAGAAAGTTAAGGTCAGGGCTGGAAAAAACAGAATTTAAATATAACAATGGTCCTTGACTTTTTTCTTTTTCAATTTGTCATAAAAATAATAATTTTTATTATTGAAAGAAGCTGTCTTACTCTCTACACTGAAATAAAACAAAAACTGCAAATCTAAATCCTTCTCCAATTCTCCTTAAAGCACTGCAACAATGCCACTAATTCTAAAGGGCATTTTGTGGACTTATTCTGTGGCTATATATATGTATGAACACACAGGTATATATACACACCCATCCACACATATATGATGTGTATATATACGTATCGACATATACATACATATAGCAAAATAATCTATTAATTACAGCAGTCACCATTTCAGAATGGAAAGACTGCTTGAGAAATCTGGACATTTTAAGAAAAGAAAGAAACAGTAGATCATAATTCATGCCTTTAGAGCTTATCCTCCATTGTCACAGGGTGGTTTGATTTGAGGAAGAGCAAACACTTCTCCAAAGTTTAATAGTATGTTTATACAAGTATCCTAAAGTTCTTATGCTCCACTTGGGTTGGCTTTAGGTTAAAAATCCAAGCTAGCCTTCTAACTGTAACTGGCAATACATCACTGTGAAAGAGAAGTATGAAAAGCACAGCCATGCAAGTTAAGATTGGCATGTTTAGACTTCCTCTTGCTCTCACGGGTTCGAGGAACAGACCTGAAGCATTTATATTCTGTCTGTGAATGTGCAAAGCTCAGTTTTTGCTAAATTCACAAAATTAATTCAGTAACTTTAAAACGGAGTCCAAAGCTGAAAATTTTCATGTAGCTTCAAGTCCTTGTAGCTCTGTCAGTTTTCACCAGTAGAGGAAGTACTACTCAGTTCACCGAAGCTCAAACTGAACTGCATTTTTACGATTCGCAAATTGAGAAGTTAATGTTTTACAAAATGTAATATTCAAATTCTACAAATACAACACTTGGAAGAGTCATGTTAAAGATATCATAGAATGAAACTATTAGAGCAAAACACATATTAAAGAAGCTGTTATCTGCCATTTCGGAGAGGTGTTGAGCCTAGGTGCAAAGTTAAGTACTTACTTCAGGCCTATTCCCTTCTCTCTCTCAACATTGAGGTGGGCGTCTCTCATGCTTTGGCATAAGGGAAATATACTTCCTAAATCTTGTGAGAGGTTTGTAACAGAGGAAACACCAAATGCCAAATCATACATTAACTGTATAATGGAGAAGGGATCCAGCTATAGGGATAGAGCTACAGGGCGTAGCTAGAGAATGCGTCTTTCATCTGGTTGTGCCTTTCCAGCACAAAGCATAATATCAAGGTATTTCCAGTGCTTTGGATTCTTCCCTCACTCCAATCCTTACCAAGCCGGTTGCTGTGGATTTGTATTTCATCTTCTGAATTAAAGGGAACTTAGTAAGAACAGAGTAATTTTACTGTTTCTCTCCCTTTCTAATTATTTTCATAATGTTACATATAGATAGCAAAGTGTTAAAGGACTGCCTCGCGTACCTGTATCTTTACATATGATTTAGCTGAGGTACCTTTATACATTCTCTTTCCTAGGTTTACCATAAGGACATTTTGTAACTAGAATGCTACTTCTAGATTGGTTTGAAATTTGGTGAATATTTTTCCTGGGTAAAATTCAACACTGCCTATTGTCTACTTGGTTAAATTAAGAAACAATAAACAACACCCAAAAAAACCCTCTGCCTTTAAAATAGTGCAAAAGCACTAGGACCTCATTTTTACCCAGATATTCGTGACTTGCAAAAACTTGAGGGAAAAAAAAATGCATCCGTAACATGAAAATCGGTTGCTTTAAGTGAACTGTAACAAGTTTATTTTGAGTTCTTTGTTGTCTGTAATCTCAAAACCCTTCTACATACTGGAACTTTATTTGGTAACAGAGAATGGATTTTTGGACTGTTTTGTTTGTTATTCTGTTTGGATTGAAGCCATATAGCTGGATAACTCCGGGTCTTCCTGGACTTTCTTTTTTTAGGTGCACTTTGAAATGGGGAGCCAGAGGGTTTTTACATTCTTTCTGGATTTGGGTAGTTTTCAGAGGAAACTGCCTGCTTTCCATTAGCAACCTGTCTCAGTATTACTAGTATCAAATAAAAAAATGATGAGTTATAGAAACTGAAAGTATTAATAAGACAGCCGTTGGCGTCTTGGAAAGTTACACAAATGTAGAGATGAAGCAGAAGGTGTACTGGAGTCCTTTCCGCTTTTATTTTTTTCCTTGACTGAGAGTCAATTTTTGTACAGAAAAAAAGGACTGAAAGGTGAGAATGCAGAATTTGTTATAGCAGGAAAATAGGATGTGATGTATAATTTTTATGCTATTATTCTGTGATTAGCGTAGGTGGGTTTGTAGTTGTTATTCCTATTACCAATTTATTCACCTAGAAGTTGGGATATAAAATGATACAGCATATCTACTGTTTACCATTGTTTTCTGTTCATTTCTTATAAATTACTTTTTTTTTTTTTTAACTGCTATTTGCTTTGGCTGTAATAATGCCTTACTATATTAAAAAGCAAACCCAGACTCAAAAAGGCAAATAAGGCAGCTCCTGATAATCATAATTAAACAAGTCAGTTTCTTCCAGAATTCACTCAGACTGTCTTTGAAGTCCAGTAATACCTGATTGCCATTTTCATTTACTGTAAAGAAAGCCTAATATTTTCTGTGAAGTAAAAGTATCTGTTCCCACTAGGAAAAACATCGCTTGACTATACTCAAAGGATGTAATCTTTCCAAGATTCAGCCAGCTCCACAACCCACAGAAGCCTATTAGCCCTCATAAAAAGTCATTAACATTTATAGGTAAACTCTAAAGAGAGAAACCAATGTGCACATATAATAAAAGAATAAGAATGAACCCTTGTATCTCTACGTAAAAATCCTGTTCATGCCAATGGGAGTTCGCAGAAGAGAAGAATTCTCAACAGAGTGACAGGGACCAGAAAATGTTCAGAAAGGTACATGACCTCAGGGGGACCGAAAGACCAATTTATTCCTTAAGTTATAACCAATTTTGAAAACCAGGAGGTATTATTTACTGCCAGAATTAAGATCCATATTCTCAAAGCTATATATGTACCGATTCCCAAATCAATAAGTGTATTTCTAATGCAAACGCAAGCAGGTGCCTGGATGGGAACTAAACAATTAAAATACTTGTCAGGACCTGTCACTAACATGCTTTCTGAGTGTTATGCAGAGGTCTGGGTGGGGCCAGGTCTGGTGCACCCTCCTCGCTGCCCCTGGACAGTGTTTGACCACTGGGGCAGGGCCAGCCTGGCCTCAGCTCAGCACCCCATGGGCAGAGCTGGGAAACCGCATGGTGATGGGTGGAGGAAGACATTTATGGAAAGGGCTGTGAGAAGCTGGGACTCATGCCCTTGCTCCCAGCACTGCCTTTCAGCCCTGACCATTGTCCCCAGGCTGGCCCTGGTCCCCACTGAACCCGGCACCAACTCAACCCCATCCTGTCCCACCCCACAGGCTGCCTACCCAGCTGGACCCAGAACCTGTAGCAGCAACTGGGGATGGACAGGCTGTGGCTGACCCCGATTCACCATCTCCAGCTCAGTATGGCTCTCTGTGCTCATGGCTGCAGGATAGGTCTGGTCAGGGAGGGAAGGCATTGCACTATCCCACAGCCCTCTAAATCTCACCAGACCACCTCCAGACAGGTTGCACCCTAGAAGGCGGGTCTGGAGGAGAGCTCTGGCACCAGGAGCGAGGTCCTTCTCACATGGGTGCAGACTCAAGAAAAAACAAGACTTAAACCATACTGAACAGGATTTGCCATTATCTGTGGTGCTGACAGTCAGTCATGGTCAGGACCACAGATCACAATATGATATGGCTAACCACATTTTGATTTGGAAGGAAACCCAGCAGAGCAAAGACCAATGTGATAGCAGTCAATAGCATTAAACATGGCAGAGAGGTCTGTCTGAAGACATATGGATATGATTGACTCTCTTGTCTAAGGACAGAAGAAAGTAATTCAGCAAAGCAAGTTTTGCTTAGTATTGTACTTTAGCCTAAGAGGACCCTAGGATACCAGCAAATGACGGCTGATCCTGGCGGCTGCCTTAATAGCTTCTAACCATAAAATACAATAAGTAAACTAAGGCAGCAGTGACAAAAAAAAAAAAAAAAAAAAAACCAAAAAAACAATACCGAGCCACTTGCCTTCCCAAGGAATGAATTGAGAATAAAGAAAGGAAAGAGTTAGATTCCAGTTTATATTTTAAGGCAAGTGTTTTCTTTGTTTACCTTGAATAAACCCTTTCTTGCTACATTTGAGTGCTCAGAAAAGTGCTGTCAGACAATCCAGGCAACTGAAGTCTTTTATGTACATACCCTGGGATACAAAATTATTGCTGGGTTGGTGAACTGTTGCAGGACTGGCCCATTAAGGAGAACATTAAGAATCTGAAATAAAAGAGAATCTTTCCTGGTTCTGTATGTGCCTTCTATTACTCTTCCATAGTTGTTAGCACTTTAAAAAGATGAAAATAAGTTTAATATAAATTTTCCAGTATATGGCTACCAGCATAACAATTATTTTTAAATTTACCCTAATGTCTGTGCCAACGTTGTTTCAGTGCTGACATACTACAATACCTATGCTATGTCATTATTGGGACATAGCAGAGCCTCACAGAGTGGTGTGTCATGTCTAATTCTGGGCCTGAGAGGGGCTGTTCTACGGATGAGTAAGCATTAGGGAGTGGAGTGATGCCAACAAAATTCACTTTACCTGTGACATAAACCAGATTCAAACCCAGTGTTGTATGTAATCTTTAGAGAATTGGTTCATTCTTGGTAAAATTATGACGCTATATAACAAATTATATTCATTTGTGCTTCAAGGCAGCTTGAAGCTCTATGTTTCAGTTATATAATGTTTTTGAATTCTGCTAAGTGTAGGATTAAATTTATACTCTATAGTAGAAATTAATTAAAAATAATTTAAAACAACATATCTTGGAGGCTTTCCGAATACAGCAGTTAGTCCTTTCAGAAGACAAGTGTGATACACCAGGTACATTTGAAACCCATGGGTAATGTAAACCATCACTGTTTAGAAATGACTAGTGATCTGCTTATCTATAGACAGCTAATCAGCAGTTTGCAAAGTACAAATGCCTTTCTCAAGTTGCCTTTTTTTTTTTCCTTTTCTGCCTAACATATCCATTTTTGTTACAGTAATTCATTTCTATTTTAAAGGGCCAGTAGGCACTGCTTTAGGTGAACAACTCAATTCACCTAGGCTCTGACTTCGAGCAAGCCATCCATGACGACACTAATAAATTGTGCATGAAATTGATTTAATCTATATTTGAGACATCATTTGTCCTGCAGAATGTTGTGTGAGCAGTTCACTTGTATTTTTATTTCATTTGCTATTCTATGGCCTGTTTCATTGTATATTTACTACAATAATTTCAGTTTTCTCATAAAAAAACAAACACACAATTTCTTCTGAGATTGTTTTTCTACTCACTTTTATTTTTACTGAGGACAACACAAATATCTGAACTGAGATGTCCCTTATGATCCTTTCCATCTCCACCACTCTCAGCCCTGAAGTCGTCCAGTTACAATTTTGATCCATCCATAGAACACACCCAGCAGGGTACTCTGTTGATCTCAAATAAATTATCCTGCTACCAAATACATAATATCTGTCTGGATGGAGTAATTGATATTAGATTAATTTCAGAAACTGTTTGTTTAGTTCGAGCATGATATTAAATTTAATTGATATTAAATATAATCTAAAGATTTTATACTCTGCTGATCTTGAAATTTAAAAAATATCTAAAATGTGTATTTATATTTATACACACAAATATATATATAAAATATTTTTAAAGATTTGGATAAATTCTCTTACCATGCACAGGGAAGAATCCACATATTTGACTAAAGAAACTGTAAAATCATCTAATGGTACAAAATAGATCGAATCAGAAGTTCCAGAAAATTCAAAACAAACATTAAAAGCCCTTACACTTGACTTGACACCATACAGATAACATACTAATAAAGGAAAAATAACTTCCACCATAGGAAATGATGAATAAAATTTCTAAACCTTTGTTATACAGGAAGCCGGACTAGCTGATTGCAACTCTAGACCATTCTTTCAAATGTTTATTTTTTTAAGAGTACCATGCAATTTCAATGGGATATATTTCCTTTCGAAGCCCAGGTCTTAAAACACTGGCTCTGAGCCTTGTATAACATGAACTTCAATGCAACACAACTGTTTCAACACGTTCATGGCAGATCCTCTCCTAAAGCTTCATAGCTCCTCATAGCTCTTACTTGCAGGCAGTGTAGTTGCTTCTGGAAAAGGCTGAACCATATATTAAGGAATATAGGAAAGCTGCCACAACTGCTACCTTGCTTATTTTATACATGAAGACGTATAGATAGGTTCAATTCAATTCCCAGTTCAGTTGCATTCAATATACTCAAGATCAGTTTTGATGGAGACACCGATAAATAAAAAAATAACATTTTGGATGCTTTTGCAATCACAAGTCTGTCTCAAATCTACTTGGAGATTTATTCAAAGTATATATATTAAACCAAAATATATATCTCAAAATGAAAAGTTATGTTTGATTCCTGATTTAATTCTTTAACTTTAAGAAAAACTTCTGTAAATTTACAATTTTATTGAGAATTATTTGCTTAAACAAATAAGATTAATGTCTTCTAACATTCATTCTTTCACATTGGACCTCTCTGGTGAAATGGCAGATTTGAGGCTTGAAAATACCTTTTTATTTGTACTTACTTTGCTGGGACTAACAGATACATTTTCCTAGTTGATAAAGTTTAGGTATGACATTTTTATGACATCCTCTGAATTTAATACGTTTTCCTACTTATTGAGATGTGATTTCTCCACCAATAAAACAAGAATTGGGCCAATGTTTTGGGGTTTTCCTTTATCTACATATCTTTCTCTTTTTTATAGACTTTAAAAGTCATTCACTGATACTTCAAGGTCAGATATGTTCAGGATTATTGCTGTAACACTGAATCTTGTCCATGCTCTTGTTAAATTAATTGTTGCTTTGACTTTGTCCTCTGACTGTTTTGGTTAATCCACAATATGTAGGAAAGGAAATTTAATTTTTCAAGTATGAATTTCTCCCCCCGCCCCCAATTTCAATAAACATCAATCAAATATATAATGTGCCAAATCAGCATTATTGCCAGTCCATAAGAGCCATCCATATTGCATTAATTATGCCTTTCTGTCACTTCATCAGGTTTCCTGGAATTTCTTCCAATAGCTTTTAATTCTTCTTTCATTGGGCAAGAAACATGATTTGGGGAAGCCACGACCTAGCGGTCATCACTCATGTCAATAATAATTTAACTATCCTCTCTGTAGAGTAATCAAAAGTTGTTTTCTATTCTTATAAAATCTATAAATTCTGTTTCTCTTCTTTTTAATGCTGTTTTTCTTGTGCAAATAGCTTCAGAAGCTGTAGGTCTTCTTTGAATAAGTTTTTGTCTGAAAACTTGGCCTTATAAGAAGAACAGTAAATTCTCTGCTTGTTAATCACAGGAATTAAAACATTCTTTTTATTCATAACACCTTCTGATCTCCTTTCATTTTTAATTTGTCTTTCCTCTACTTCATTTTTCCTATGTTTAAATATTAACTTCACTGTTTTCTCCTATTTGCTACATGAAGTTATTATAATACACTTTCTTTATACTTTCCTCCAGTAGGACTTTATTGTTGTTGGGTTTTGAATTTCCTTTTTTTTTTTTTAAATGTGTGTATACACACATGCACACGCGCGTATATATATACACATACTAAAAATAAGAACGATGAACCTTTAGTTTAACCAGTAAACCTTGTTTCCCTGCTATTCATTTCTGTTGCAGTAAGTAGGATATAAATATAGTTATTTTTTTATTTGGGTTCAAATAAAAATACCATTCTGACTCAGCAGTCCAGTTCCAATTTGGTTCCAACTCAATTCCAGGCCCCCCCAAATTACTGTTCACTTTAAATGTGCTTTCCCCTCTGAAATATCTGGTTTACACAGTTGGGTTCAGTGCTTTCAATGTGAGGCAGAAAGCTTCACTAACCTTTCATAAAGCTGCTAGCAGAGCCGAGTTGGAAAATGCTGCTTGCTTACTTATTTTGGCACATGTCTGCAGTTGAAACTTGGAACACAATAAATCCCTGAAGCTCGTATTAGCAGCAAAAAAAAACCTGAAGAAGGGGAAAGTGAGGAGATAAAGTGACTGGTAAAGCAAAGGAGTTCTGAAGGCATACATTAGACATTATCTGATATATATTTGCAAATGATTCTCATGAGTTCATCCATGTGGCAAATTCCTATGTACTGACTTTAGACTTCCTCATGAATGCATTTTTTTAATTTGCAGTAAAATCTCACACCAAAAGAGCTCTTTTGTTTAGAGTGTAAGAAAGTTTCTCTTTGTTCTAAAATAAAACTCTTAGTCTTTCCCTATTCTCTTTACCTCCCAACCTCAAGAAATATTAACTTCTAAAAGACAGTTCAGGATCTGCTAGGAAGCTTTCTAGCTATGTTTCAACAATGTGACAGTGTTCAGATGTTGCGATGTTTCTGCATTGTATTTCAACAGCTGAATATGTTACTTACCATACATGAAAGGTAGAGGTGTTATTGAAGCCTTAATGTCGTCTTCTTCTGTTGACGTAACTAAATGAATCTTAGAGTATATGTCTACTTTTCTAGCTCCAAACTATTTTTACTCCAAGCACAATGAGGCAAGAGTGTTGTTTCGGGTCATGAGAGGCATATGTATCTCAGACCCACTGTCATTACAGCACACACTCCTTGGGCTCCTCATGTTTGATGCTCTTTTTCAGTGTTAAAATATCTACCCTCTAGTAAGCTTACAGTTCTGGAAATTTTTTCCTTTCACCTGAATTTTTATTCCATCTTGACATTTATTTTTCAGCCCTTTCATCTATCAGTGTGTTGCCCCTTCTGTTTTACTCTGTTTCCACATCTACATGCTTTGTGTGCAGAACTTCTTATTCTTTCCCATACATTGTTTCTATTTTAATGTGAGTGCTCCTCACTTCCCACCCACTCTCAATTTCTATTGATTTTATTCTCCATTTTTCACCCACATTTCCATTACCCCAATGCATTTTTGCCCCCTTATTACCACTCAGCAGCAAAGTAAAATCCACTAGCTTTCCAATTGAATTAGTGAACACAGAGTAATACAGGTAAGAATTTATGTTACATTTCATTAGTTCCCTTGAAAAAGGGAACTGACAAGCAAGGGAAAGGGAACCTCGTATTGGTGAAAAGATCCAGGATAACATAGTCCGATCCTCAATAGTTTCCATAGCAGTAGCTACAGATAGACATAGTTTAGAACATTTGCAAAGCCTGCTAAGAAATTGAGACTGAATTGTTCTGCAAGCTGGGATAAGTTCACTTCTGGGAGGGCTGAAATAACAAATATTTCTATCTTCCTCCCTCATAAAACAATCTGTTCCAGACATTCCCTGGCTCATCAACGTCTTCCTAGGAGGGTATCTCTAAAGAGAAATATTGAAAGCTTTTCCCTGAAATTTCTGTTGAGCAGGTGGGCTGTAGGATGGTTTTTGTTTTGTAGATACATTTTGGATTGTTTGTGAAAGCTGTTTGTTACCATGCCATCTGATGGACAATCTCTCAATACACCATCATGAGTAGAGCATCTGCTCTCACCACAACATTTCTTGCGATGTGAATAGGCCTAGGAGAAATTAATCATTGCAATGTATTATTTATGCTGATAAAAAGGTTTGCAAAGTATTTCAAAAGGTAAAATGGTGATATTGTCTGCTCAATATCCATGTTCATGATTCTGATTTCTGGTATATCCTTTCCCCGAAGAAACTAACACGTGTCAGTCTTCCAGACCTCAGAATAAAACAATGAAAAGAAATTATTTCTGTCCCCTGTATCTCCATATTCTGATGAAGATTCTTTAGGACTTGTTCTCTTTATTTGGTGTGGTAGGAGGTCTTGAGTGTGGCAAACTTACCTGTTTAAAGCACGGAAATATTGGTGTATTACCAGTTGTTCCTGGAAAATGTACTCTAGGTGATGATCTTTCATATGGAACCAGGCAAACAACAACATGCAAATACTGCATTTCTTCATTTCTTCCTCCTAGTGCAATTTAATTTTTTGGCGCATGGGTGGAGGCTAGGGACTTTAGCCACATAACATTTTAATACCTGGCAGCCTTCTAAAATTTCACCCAGGGCAGGGAGGACTAATTTACAGAATCACAGAATAGTTTCGGTTGGAAAGGACCTCTTGAAATCATCTAGTAGTACAACCCTTTGCTCAAGTGGGGTCAGCTAGATCAGGTTGTCCAGGAAAGCATGCAGTTGGGTTTTGAGTATCTCCATGGATGGAGATGCTATAACCTCTCTAAGCAACCTGTTCCACCAACCTCACAGTAAGAAAACATTTCCTTGTGTTCAGATTGAATTTCATGTGTTTTAATTTGTGTCCATTACCTCTTGCCCTGTCACTAGGTACCAATGAGAAAAGTCTGGCTCCCTCATGTGATTTGCTTCCCATCAGGTATTTATTCACATTGATAAGATTCCCCTGAACCTTCTCCAGACTAATGAGTCTCAGGTCTCTGCTTCTCTTTAAGCGACTAGAGCATCTTTCACATAATCACCTAGGTGGCCCTTTGCTGGACTTGCTCCAGTAAGTTCCATCCTTGATTTTCCATAGCTCTAGATCACACTGGTCTGCAGGCAAACTACTGCTCTTTCTAAAACCATTACTTCAGGAACTTGATAACTGCCCAGCATGTTTGGTTTTTTTTTTTTTCTTTTCTATCAAAAAGTTATACCGTTATAGATCAGTGATTTTAAAGCATTCAGACCCAAATCTTATAACTACATATATAAGCTTATAAAAATATTCACAGTTAATAGCATTTCTTTCACCACTATTAGCTAAACAGCAAAGTACTAGAAGAACTACATGCTGAGCAATTTTTGCAGTTCTTTGCCAGTGAACTTTTTATTTAGCATCCTTAATCCGACAGTGCTTTTACAATCATCTCTGAATTCACTTTAGATCCTAAATTCTGCACTGACCTCCTGTAAGCAGCTTTCTGTGCTCAGGTAGAGCTTATGCAGTCTTCTGAAGCTGCTTTTAAAACCATACCTACCGTCCTCAAGAGACTGGCACCTGTAAATGCAACCTCAGGCACAACTGGGGAACGCTTTACAGAGCACGTGGTGTCCTGTGCACCCTAACAGACCTCTGTGCCACCAGGCAGCTTAATATGCCACGAGGCACTCCCAGGCAAAGCACACGCATGCTGCCCGCGGGCTGTCTACAGGCCACGAGTGCAGAAGGCGGGTGGACGTTTCAGGCAGAGTGCCATACTCGCATCTACTCTTCCCGACTGAAACCACTAGTGGGATCCTGCGCAGGTGCAGGGTCGGCCATAACCACAACTCATAGCAAGCTCGGTATATAACTAACTACATTGGACATGGTACATTAGGGATCTTTCCAGATTCCATATGAGGAAAAGACTCCTAATGCTCTCACATCTAAAGAAATGAAATACAGTCTTGTCAACTATCAAAATTTTATCATGAGTCTCATGGTGTTTGTAGATTTTCTTAAAAGCCTCAGGTCCCTGAGACAGGTCTTTCATGAATGCTTCTGCTTCCCCCCTTCTTTTTTTTTAATATATATTATGTTTCTAATCCCCATAGTTACAGAAGAAAACTTTGCAATATGCGACTCAAGGTCAGTCTTAAAGCTCAAAAGCAGAGACAAAAGAAAAAAATAGTGGTAAGCTGTTTGTTGTTATTTTTAAGTCTTCTATTCCGGCACTTGATCTGTGCCTTTTGAACATTTGGTCTTGACAATACTGAAAACACGTCATCCTCTTTGTCACCCCAAGATCCAATGTATCTTACAATTTGGACCTTGAACTAGGAAAAATATTAGTTAAAATGAAGTACATGTAACTTTATAATATAGGACAAGGGTCTCTAAAATAGAGGGTGAACACCCCAGGGGGTTCACGGTGATCTGTTGGGATGCGGGAAGAAAATTTTAAAGCTTTATATACATCTAAAAGAAAAAAAAGGAAGTTTTACTAGTATTTAATGTACGGCTTGACACTGGTGCCCTCACTCTGTCTGTATGTCAGAGTCCCATATCACCTACACAGTCACCAAGGTGTCCTGGGGGAAGAGTGGGTACTCCACAACGTAGAGGAGTCAACAACAGCACCCTCAGTCATTTGCACTTTCAGGGTATTGTGACATATTGCAGTTTATGTGTCTTTGTTGAAATGGTTTTACAGGTTATATTATCTGGCTTTAGTTAAAGCCACACAAAATGCACAAGTTGCTTAAGTTGGACATATCGCTAATAATGGGAGCACAGGCAAACAACAAGAAAATGGCAGAAGTGACATTTCTCGTACTCTTAGTACAAGCTTTTTGTCAGTCACGTTATAAGGTAAAAACAGTCTAAATCAAATGTAATCAGCGAAATCTAAAGTCATGTGATACTCAACCCAGTACTTCACTAAACTTAATGATAAATGTTTAGAAGCCTCTTTTGAGGTTTTGTAAAAGACAAATCTGCCATGGTAGATGTGGCTGAAATACACAGACAATATGGCAACAAACTAAAATGCATTCCCTTGTCAGCAAATATTGTTGGAAGATGCATAGAAAACATTGCTGAAGATTTGAAGAAACATGTATTAGAACAAATTATGCAGCGCAGGAGATTTGCTGTACAGTTAGCTGAAAGTGCATATGTTTCTAACGTGTCACAGTTTATGGTATTTACTATATTCTGTTTCAATAATGAAATATATTAAGAACTACTGCTTTGTGAGCCACTAAAGGAAAGATTTACTATTCAGGCATATCTTCTCCGGTACATGACTTCTTTAACAAAAAGAATGTTTTATGGAAAAACTGTGCAAGTGTAACTACAGTGGGAATAGCTGCTTGGACTAGAATAAAAGGGTTCCAGGGTAAGGTTACAGAGCTAGCACCACACATGAAATATTTTCACTGCATCATTCATAGGCAAACTGTTGCAGCAAAGAAATTGTATCCAGAAGTGCACAATGTTCTACAGAATGTGATCGATATGGTTCATTTTATAAATACATTTAAATAGTAAAATCTTTATAATACTTTGTAATGAGATGGGGAGTGACTGAAAAATCTTTTGTACCACACAGTGGTTTGCTGGTTATCTCACAGCAAAGTGCTTAAAAGTGTTGTTAAAATTAAAGATGAGTTATGCATTTTTATTTTACAAAAAGGCAAGTGTTCCATATTTGCTGACCTTTTCTGTGTTGACAGGTGGTTGTCAGCAGTATGCTATGTAGTATATATTTTAAAAAAAATAAACAGACTTAATGTGTCCTTTGAAGGTAAACGTGATGCCTTAACAATGAGTGAGAAAGTAACTGTTTTTTCAAAAGAAATTCATGTTATGGGGAGAGCATTTTGAAAAGTGATTTTTGGAAATATTTTCATCATTATGGGATTTTGTTGCTGAAAACAATATGTCACCGATAAAAATTCTCATATATGTATATGTAAAAACCTGGAAACAAAATTTTCTAACTTGTTTAAAATTAAAAAAGTGTCAGTGGGTTTTAAAGCCATTTGTTAAAAATACAAAAATGTAACATCTTTCAATTAGGTTGCAAGAACAACTGACTCACGCTGGGGAAGTTGGAAATTTACTAGCTGAATTTCAACAAAAACCTTTGCATAATTGGTGAATGGGATTGAAAAATGAGTGTCATGATTTAGCAAGCACAGAAAATTAAGCACTTCTTCCATTTAGATCTATGTATCTTTGAGGTGTTTTTCAGCTATGACAGTCATTGAAACCAAGTATCAAAACAATTGAATTTAGAAACAGACCTTCAAACTGCTGTATCACAAGGTATTAAACCAAGATTTAAAAAAATAACTAAGCATATTCAACTATTGCTCTCATTTAATGTTAACAATATTTGTTCAGTGAGATAAAAAGTTTTTGTACTGTTAATAAAATTATCTTCAAAATATTGTTAATCTTTCTCTCATTCCTTTTTAATAGCTATTTTTGTGTATGCTTTATATTTTATGTATATGCACTGCAATTGCAAATGTATATAATTTATAAATAACTGAATATATACACATACACTGTGGGTGCAAGCTTAAAAATTTTTTACTGATAAGGGTATATGATAAAAAAAGTTTGGAGACCACTGCTATAGTCCTACAGCAGTACACTTCAAGCTCATATTATTTTACTGTTCACTTCGACTTTATTGTATATAATGGTTGTTTTTCTAGTTTTTTTCTTACTGGCAGGTTCTTGGAAATTGAGTATTGCCAAACTCTTTATTCATAAGAGTCAAAAAAGGGAATTAGAACTTGTAATGTCCAAATCATGTGATGGACTCTACATCTTCCTGACCTTGATCTTTCAACCCCCTTCCCTGCCTGAAAACAAACCCAAAAACCAACCACCCTCCTCTCCCCGAGAAGTCCCTTGAAAGCTCTTGAGGAAAGTCTCAGTGATTTTCTGCTTACATATTTTCAGGTCTTTGCTGGCATATGGTACTTATCAATATACCATAGGAAAGATTGTTCTCTCATGATTTACGGTCCAAGTCATCATTCAGATTTTTACTTTGAAACCTTCAGTGACAGATAACTTGACTGAGTACTTGCATTTAATGTGCTTCTTCCAACTGAAAAGATATTTCGGGCTTTTTGAAATTCACCAGCATCTCAAGAGAAGATCCTTCTAAAACAATGCATTAAACTGGAGATTGTACAGAATAAAGTGTAACAAACCAAAACAGAGAGGGAGGTTGTGAAATCTTTTCAAATAAGAAGAAACCATGATGGAATCATCTTGCTAAAAGGACTGATGGTGCACAGAATGATAAAAGATAATGAGAGCCTGGGCTGTAAAAAGAAGAATTTGTTAAAAGCATATTTTATACTCAAAACTCTGTAAATTATTTTGTAAACAAACCAAGAGCTATTAGAAATTCTGTGTTGCACAGTACTATCAGCTTACACATTTAGAAGACTTCTGCTCTACCTCACATGTTGGTAAGTTACAATGTGTTAGGATACTTCAGGCAAAAAGATTCATTTAACATGCTAGCGGCAATTAAATAAATAAATGGAGTGGGTCATCTAGTCACTATGTTTTCTGTTCCTCAGGGTGCTCACTATAAAAAGAAATAATTGATTTTCTCTCTTAGGTAAATTAGTATAAACTACCTATGATCCTCTACCTTTTCTTTTTTCTCTGCTGTACCATTCATGTAAGAAGTTAAACTGATTCCACTTTTCCCACTGAACTGTAAAACAGTCTGTACAGCATGAGTAAATACAGGAGAGAGCAGTCAGTGAAATAAGGCAAGTTAATCAGTTTTTTCCTTCTTGCTTACAAGTACATGATTTTAAATAAACATGCAACAGTATTTTATCACAAAGCTAGATAAACCACTAGGCAAATAAAACTGTTTGAAAAAAGTAATTTATTTGTTTGTTTTGTAAGAAAAGCCAATCTACTTTTCCTGTTTGGGAATCCACTTTGTCAAGTTCAGGGTGTACAAGATGTTAAAGTATCAAAAAAACCTTGTTAAATGTTTTGAAAATCAGTTTCAGATGTAAACACTGCTGGGCATTACCAAGAACAAGAAATACCACAATGAGGGAAACAAGCTGGAGCATAGCCCCAAACAGTAAAGTTATAGTTGGCCATCTGGGATTCATCCTGACTCCTGTGAAGAAATACTACTGCTGAGAGAGAATCCTCAATAAGAAACTGAAAACCTTGCAGTTGGAAAGAACAAGTCAGATATTTAATGGCCCAGAAGTTTTCTTACAGAACATGTAATTGTCTTAGAGAGAAGATAATGGTTCCTCATAATAAATTTACATTTGGAGGAAGAAAATGGAGAACACCCTGCCCTCCTCCCTTACACCAAAAAACCCAAACTAGTATATTCTTGTATTACTTCAAACTGCAACTGAATCATCAGCTGAAGGTATATACTCTAAATAATATATGTATCCAGAAGAAATAGGAATACATGTAGTATGTATTATTGCTTGGAATGTTTTTGTTTGTGTTGTGATTTCAAATTACAACTAGAATTATAAAGTAGAAATAGCCAAGTACCTACTGAAAACAAAGGCATAAAGCAGAATGAGATAGCACTAATAAAAGGAAATGTAGTGATGGTCATGAGAAAATGCAAACTACTTCAAATGGGAACACAACCATTTTAGAAACAGTTCGTACCCGAAATACATCCAATCTACAAGGTTTGGTTCTCCTTTGATTCACACGACAAGTGCTGCTGGTAAATGGGAATGAACTAGCAGTATGAAAGTAAACAGATACCTTTACTTCTAGTCTGGTTGTCTGCATCACCCTGCCTAACAGAAGTGTCCCTGAACGTTAACTGTGGGCTTACCTGCTGTATAATGTGTTCTACTTGGCTTTGCAATTGAAGAATTGCTGTGTTGGATCCTACCCATCACTACAGTGTTTGTGCTACTACCTATGATTTAGCAGGCAACCTCTGCTGCAACAGGAGGTTGCGCTACAAAATCCAAGTATTTTGAACCAAACGCCTTTTTGGTATTTGGTACTTGAAATATCATTTTTTCCTGCTTCTCTGACACTCTCTGAGCAAAATCACATCACTCAGTCTGTGAGCAGCTGCATTACCTCTTTTTTAGAGTTTCCAGATCAGGATCGGCCTCTAGTTTCCAAACCTGCAACAGATTGTACTGTTCATATTCCATTCGTTCTTTTATTCCAGAATTCTCTCCTCTTTCTGTGCATTTTCATCACCATTGATTATAAGGACATTTTCTTTCCCAGCTTTATTTGTTTCCAAAAGTTCCCCCACATTTCATCACATAACCCACATCCAGTGTGCTTAGAGATACATTAATCTCATGAAAAGAAAACATATCTTGAAAACATTGCTTCAATATGGCCAAAAAAATTGGGACAGATTTGATCTATCTTCATGTTTCATTCCAATATTGTCCAAACAAAAAGTTTCAGATACTTACTTTAAAAAATAAATCTAGAAATAAAACCTTAGAGGTTACCTTCAAATTGAAAAAGGCAAAAGATTTTACTGTTTTTATATGCCAGGAGGGGGGAAAAAACAAAACAACCCCCCCCCAAAAAGTACTATTTCTGTCCAAAGATATATTTATATAAGAACGTATGGCCAAGACAGAGGTTTTGGATCCACACATAATTCAATAACCCCCACATTCCAGCTTCAACTGAAAACATACCTTTTCTTCACTATTTATATCCCTTTACTGCTCTTGTTAAAAATCTCTCAGCACAAAACACTGGGTAAAGTGAAACTGAGTTGTTTTTTTTTGTGGGTTTTGGTGTTGGGGTTTTTTTTCCCCTCCAAGTGAGAAGAGGCTCATAAATCCTGGTCCTTTTTACACCAGGTCTGATCTGTGAATGTATTGACACATCTTTCATATTATCTATTTGATTTACTTTCACAGAATATATATCCTGCTATTGCACTGCTGATCTTTAATTAACAGACATATTTTTGAAAATGTGCTTTTTTTGTTTTAAAGAATGCTCTCCCTACAAGGATAGAAAGGTACTAAAAATCCACTGAGTAAAGGATTACTTTTGTCTTTTTCTTTCTCATCTGTCACATCCTGAAAACCATGTCCTGTTAGCATAAAAAATAAGCATAGTACTGTTTGTACACTCCTACCAGAGGAGGTGCTATCAGAGTAAGATTTTAAAAATTCTTTTTGCATTTTCCACCTATCTTCTGATTTCTATTTAATGGTATTCCTAGGTATACTGTAAGTATGCTGCAAAGACAAGTTCTGAATTTTTTTACAGACACTACAGGTAAAGCATGCTGATTTGTTTTCTCCACTAAGAATGAAACTAGAAAATCAGGGACCCCTTCCATGTTTTTAATGGCTTTGGGCCATTCAAGTACATTACCATCATACAAGAAACCTGACTCAAAGTTGTAAATGTCTTTATGCTAGTTTATTTTTTCTCCTTCGACAATAATTTTTCTTCTACAAAACAAGGTGCAGTTTGGACGAGAATCTGCAGAAAATGACTGAAAAAAGGTAAGATTTTCAAATCTATTCTCCCCTACTACACATGTATTTTAAGTCAAATTATCACACCATGCTTTTTCGTTTTGTAATACATTAAAAAACAAAAAAGTTCTGCATATACTAATTAGTTCTTTCAAATCTTACATCTAATGAAGAAAGTAAGTATTTTAAAACATTAGTTAATGGAAGGCTCCTTTCAGTTCACCATACAGAGTATAAAAAACCTACCCCTCCATGTGTCTAACGAACATGATAAAATTTGTAGTCTTTTAGGGTGTTATGATAGAAGCATGACAGATGTAAAATGAAACAAGTATATTATTCCATATTAAGTACATTTAGAGTAATTTACAAAAGGAACTCTGTATTTGCTTTGGTTTCAGAAATGCCTGAAGAACCAAAGGATGTTTAGATGCTTAGATTGCACTGAAAACAACAGGAGTTGGCCACCTATGAGTCTTGAATGATTTGTGCTTCACTTGGAACCCAGACTTGACAAACAGATTCAGTTAAGCCTCAGCGGTTTTCAGCAAGACAGTTTTAGCAGCTTTTGTTACTTTTGAAAATAAAGTTAAAATCCCAGATCTTTAAAAGCACTTTTGAAAATATTATTCCTCACCCTTTTTAAATTCTATACAATATTTTTCAAATGTAACCATTGGAAAACAATTGAAATATTCCCTTCCTCCCCTGCCTAGGACCCCTAATAAACAGATCCTTTGTCATGTTGTGTGTCACATGCCCCCCTGCCCCCTAGGGAAAAGTTGGTTGAGAAATTTAAGGCATTTAAAGATAGTTTTCATTTTATGGAAGGCTGAGATAAAATAAGTTAGGCAGTTATTTAAAAAGCTTCTTCAAGCTGCCCCACCAGTAATCTGAATTTAGAAATGGGAAAAGAGAGGTCTTTCAAAAACAGAAGGATTTATGACTTCAGATAGCAAAAGCAACTGTCCTCTTACTTCTCATGAACCCACTCTTCTAAACGTCAAATGTGAAAGGCATTGTTCAGGAGAGGCATGAAGTCTTTCCAGCACTGCTGTGAGTTGAATGAAATAATAATAATAATAATAATAA
>NW_010553878.1:18927-19901 GCF_000687285.1 Phaethon lepturus | reverse complement strand
GGGTTGAATTCTTCCCCAGCAGGAAAGTCTATGGTACTAGAAGGTTCCGTTACTGTACGATTTCGCCTGAGCCCTGATTTACTGTCAGATGATGCCAGCTTTCCTCCTTTTGAATCACTGCTACTTCTGTGTTTTTTATTAGGTAGAGTAAGAGAGTTTAGAATGCGATTTTTCACAAGTCTGCTAGAAGAAAAAAAAGGAAAGGGACTACGGTCCTTGTCCTTTGAAGGTCCAGGTCTCTCATAAAATATTTGTTCTGCATCTTCAGTAATATCTAGAAAGAATGTACTTGTGGAAGTACTACCAAACCGGTCATCCTCCATGATGAACATACCTGAAATTGGACGAGACTTTGTCACTGAAAATGGACATTTCTTCAAAGTGTATGAAGTACATTGTGAAAAAGTAAGCAATTCTATAGAAGCCAAAGTGGAAGACTATGCTATGTAATGCAATTTTAGTTTAATGCTTTTTCTGTGGAACTTAGCAGGCTAAATTAAGTATCTTGAGGAGTACCTGAGCCGAAGGTCTCATTGCTTCAAAAGAAAAGCCACACTATCTTATTTCAGTGCAAATATCCAGTTACTAGGATTACAACTGATGTGCTCCTACCTAAATACGGTATATTTCTGGATTAAATTCTAAATATCAATAGCAGAAGTATTAGATACTCAAAATATACAAGTATTTAAATACAACAATACTCTGTGTGTGTATACACACAGAATATATATATTTATATTCTAGAATATTCCTTTGAGGATAACCAAGTAAATGTATCTTTATACACAAGCATGGAGATTTCTGCAGGGTATTACAGAAAGTTGCCATGACTTGACATAAAAACTAGAAACTTACACTGATATTAAAGTTTCTTACTTATGCACGAAATGTAAAACTAAGACACCATTCTCTTTCTCTCACTTGTCTACATCTCTCTGAATGCATGTAACTGTCCCTCTACTTACACTCTT
>NW_010553878.1:0-18896 GCF_000687285.1 Phaethon lepturus | reverse complement strand
TTCTTGCAATAGCACCTTTACACAATTTGCCTGAACCTCATCCTGCCAAAAGGTTGGGAAGAACAGCAAAATGCTGTTTTGTGGTGGGTTTTGCTTATTTGTTTTGTTGTTGTTGTTACTTACTTGAAGGAGCAGATTCACTTTCACTGTTATGCCTAGAACTTGTAGACTCAGAGTTCAAGCTAAGAGTGCTGGGTATAGAAGATAGTTCATTGCAGAGCTGCTCCATGTCATCAGGGACCACTGGCCACAGCTGTCTACGACTGTGTCTCACTGCATCCCAGTTGTGATGCTTCAAAATGTCACATCCTTGTTTAGTTCTGGCTATTAGACCAAGCACGTAGACACAGGTTCTGTATTTAATGTATATATAGAAAAAAAGAGCAACAATAATAGCATCTAATTTAACTAAACTTACTCTCTTTTGAAAGGAAACAGTTTAAAAAAAAAAAATCAGCAGAAACTTCACAAAACTACCAAGTAGCTTTTTGTTAATTTTTATTTGTAAATGAATGGAACATTAAAAAATGTACTAAAATATCTGGGAACAATACACTACTCAAAAATAAAAACTAATTATTACAAGAGCCCGATTACATAAAGTAGAAAAGTACCTTTTAAAAAAAAAAGGTCAAACATTAATACAGTAGCAATATTTGGCAAAAGACCACCTAATTATGCTTTTAAAGATTCAAGAAAGATACATAACAAAAATGATGGAATAATAAATTGATTCCAACAGAAATGTAAGTAGCAAGTATTTTAATTGTTTTTTAAAAAAGGAGAAAAGTAGTATGCATCTTTTTTCATAGATTTCATTTGCTTACTGCATGCTCTTTTAGACTTAGACTTCCTATACAATTCTGCAATTGTATAGGACTGAATTTGATACTCAGTCATCAATGATCTCCAATGATCAATGATCCATAATGATTTCCAAGTAATGATCCATAATGATTTCCAAGTAAGTGCAAAACTATTTATGTAAATCAGGTAAGGCTATTTGAAAACTTATGGCAAATACCATCTGTAAATTTTATGTATAAATCAGATACACATACCCTCTAACAGAGAGAACCTCACAATGCTGGGCAAGTGTCATTATATCAGGAATTACATTCTCCTCTTGAAGCAAGTTAAGACCCCAGTTTGATGATCCAATATTCCCCTGGAATAAAAGAGTTTGTCAAATAAGTTTTGATTTTGATATTATCTCAGCACTATCAGTGTAAAGCTTTTGACATTTTTGTTAAGTTGGTAGTACAGTTTCAAGCCATATCTTCTCAAAGAGAAGACTTGAGAGATTTGAGCACCCTTTCTGGCATTTCCTAGTCACGCAAATCCAAAAAAGGACTCAGAACACTACGTATAATACCTAAAACTGCTCACAGTTAACTACCACGTATTCCTCATTTTACCCATTCTACTACAGTGAGCAGTATGATCTTTACTCATAAAGTTTACTCATTTTACATTCCTCTTACACATGCATTTTATTACATACCTACAGTATCTTCCAGTAATAGTCATTGGACTAATGTTCTAAAATAAACTTTGGGGAAGAGAAGCAGCAAATGAACAGTTGAGGTGGCAAAGCAAATTTAGAAGTGTAGCTTGGATAAACATGGACACTAGGTTTTCACCATGTTACCCAAGTACCAGGGGTGTCATGACCATATGTATTCACACACATGAAGAGTGGCAGACAAGTTTCTTCCACAAACACTGAATTTTGGACCACTGCAGGAAATACATTAAAATCAGACCACAGCAACCTGTAACTACTGGCTCCATACTAATATTGTTGCTACATGTGGCAACCTGTTCTTGTTATTTATTAAAAAAGAAAAAACACAAAGTGACTATTAAAAAAGTCTGAACAAAAAGGGTGCAGTGAACCATTTCCACCTGAAAGACCAGTTAGGGTACAGAATACCAACTTCAAAAAACCCACACATTTTATGACATAAAAACGCTAATTAACGATGTAACAGCATTTTCCTTAGTTATTTCAGAATCAAGAGTCATAACAGAACTCAAACAACTGCAAAAAGTTTGTAAAGCTATTACTAACCAAGGCCCAAAGGGCTGCTTTCAGCTGCTTAATTCCTTCCCACTTATCCAGCATTGGAGAACGAATAGTGTAACTCAGATCTGTAACAATACTCTGAAGAGAAAAACAAAAGAAAAAAACCAAAAACTCAGCTGAAAATGAAACGGACTCCTTAGTCAAACAGTTTCTTTTTCATGTTTAATAAAAGATAAAGCACTAATTTAATGTGCGCACCCTAAAACGAACAGTGGTAGTATCTGGAAAAATAAGCACAAATTAAAAGTAATGGTAATGCATGTAGAAAATTTTAATGTAACCACTGACTGCATCAAGTTAATTCAGATTTTATAAAGATAACTAATTAATCAGATTAACACACTGCAATAAGCTTTCTCTTGAACTTTTAAACTATCATATTCAATTCATTACATCATCTCTCAAGCCAATATTAAAAGCAAATTCACTTAAGCAACCATGAACTGGCTTACTGTTTGTTTTCTTAGCTTTTCAGGAGATTAGAAAGAAGATTTTATTCCCTCATCTCCATGTTTTTGTATGCATTAAAGGATAGGCACAGTTTTACTTGTCAATGCATACTTTGCTTCACACACAGACGTGAAAAATTATTTCTATCTGTGAGTTGCTTTCCATTCTAAGATTTTGCTAGCCATTTTAAGAAAAATGTTGCAAGGTATTTGATATTTCAGTATCAGGAAAGAATTTTACATGACACCAGATGGCAAAGACTGTCTTCACAACTTTTTGGCCCCATGTAACTTAAAACTTTCATAATCAACTTATTTCACAATTACTGTTCAAATGCCATCTCTCTTAGAACATATTTAAAAGGCATTATAGTACTCTCTTTTTGGTGGGTTGACATTGTCTGAATGCCACATGCCCACCAAGCCACCCCCAAAAAGCCACTCTATCACTCCCCTTCTCAGCTGGATGGGGCTGGAGCAGAAATAAGATGAAAAAAACCTTGTGGGTCACGATATAGACTGTTTAATACACCAAAAGCAAAAGGGCAGGTGTGGAAGCAAATAAAAGCAAAAGACTTATTCTCTACTTCCCATCAGCAGGCAATATCCAGCCACTTCCCAGGAAGCAAAGCTTCAGTAGGTGTAGTGGTTGCTCCAGAAGACAAATACCATAAAAAATGCCACACTCTCCCTCCGCCCTCCTGCCCCCAGCCTTTTTCTTAGCTTTTATTGCTGAGCTGATGTCATATGGTATCCTTTTCATCAGTTTGGGTCAGTTGTCCTGGCTATGTACCCTCCTGAGATCTTGCCCACCCCCAGCCTACTGGCAGGGGGCAGGAATGATGCTCCACGAGCACTGCCCAGCAGTAGCCAAAACACTGGTGCATTATCAACATCTGTCTAGCTACCAATACACAGCACAGGACTAGGAGGGCTGCTATGGGAAAAGTTAACGCCATCTCAGCCAGACCCTATACATCTTTTAAAATTATAAAGTTATAAATTAAAGTTAGGTTAAAAATTATAAAGTTACAAAAAGTTATTATCCTCACCTGAGACTCCAATAAATGGCAGCCCGTTTTATGGTGCACCAGTTGGCCATAAAGGTGAACTGGCAGGTAGACATGTGGTCGCTGTAATCTGGCAGAAAGAGAAATCATATGCTTTACCAGCAATTCTGATATTTCTTTTAAAATAATTTACACTTCACTGTAATGCAGTAAGTTACTTTTGAGTTTTTTCAGACAAAGAGGATTCTTTTGGAGAACAGAATAGAACATAACAAGAAGAACAGTTCAGTTGGAAGGGACCTCCAACAATTATCTTATCCAATGTCTGACCAATTCAGGGCTGACCAAAAGTTAAAGCATGTTTTTAAAGCTGTTGTGCAAACGCCTTACAAACTGACAGGCTTGGGGCATCAACCAATCAACCAATCCAATGTTTGGCCACCCCCTCCATGAAGAAATGCTTCCTCATGTCCAGTCTAAACCTCCCCTGGCACAGCTTTGACCCATTCCCACGTGTCCTGTCACTGGATACCAGGGAATAGGGAGCAGTACCCTCTCTCCCCACAACCCCTCCTCAGGAAGCTGCAGAGAGCAATGGGGTCACCCCTCAGCCTCCTTTTCTCCAAACTAGACCAGCCCAAAGTCCTTAGCCACTCCTCATAGGACATGCTTTTCAGCCCTTTCTCCAGCTGTGTTGCCCTCCTCTGGACGCACTCAAGGCCCTTCACAACCTTCTGAAACTGGGGGCCCAGGACTGCGCACAGCTCTCAAAGTGAGGCTGCGCCAACGCTGACCGCTGCCAGGTAATCACCTCTTTGGACCGGCTGCTTATGCCGTGTTTGATGCACCCTGGGATGCTTTTTGTCCTCTTGGCTGCCAGGGCACACTGCGGACTTCTGTCAACCCGCACCTCCAGATGCCTTTCTGCAGGGCTGCTCTCCAGCCACTCCTCTCCCAAATTATACTTGTGATTGGCATTACTCCGTTCTGGGTGCAGAATCCGGCATTTCGACTTGCTAAATTTCACTCCATTAATCATTGCCCAATGCTTCACTCTACCCAGCTCCTTCTGCGTGGCACTTTGTCCCTCAAGAGAGCCAACAGCACTTCCCAGTTTGGTATCATCAGCAAACACGCTAACGGTGCATTCAAATCCTGCATCCAAGTCGTTGATAACTCTATTGAACAGAACTGACCCTAGAACTGAATCCTGAGGAAGACCACTGGTGACCCGTCACCAGCCACATGGAGCCCCATTCACTACAACCCTTTGAGTTCTGTTCTTCAGCCAGTTCTTCAGACAGTGCATCATGAACCCTTCTGACAACTTGTCCAGAAGGGTGCTGTGAGGGACAGTATCCAAAGTCTTACTAAAAACCCAGAAAAACTCCATCCACCACCTTCCCTTCATGCACTAGGTGGGTGACCTTATCTAGAGAAGGCTATCACATGAGTTCAACAGGCTTCTCCCTTTGTGAACCGATGCTGACTGTGCCTAATGGTTGCATTATTCTTTAAATCCCTTTCAACAGTACTCATCATCATCTCCACAATTTTTCTAGGAACTGAGGTTAGACTAACAGGTCTGTAGATCCCTGGGTCTTCCCTCACCCCCTTTTTGGAAAGTGGAGTACCACTGGCTGGCTTCCAGTCAGCAGGGACCTCCCCAAACTCCCAAGACCTTTGGTAGATGATTGAGAGGGGTCCTGCCATAACAATCGCTAGTTCCTTCAGTACCCTGGGATGAATCCCATCCGGCCACATGGACTTGTGAACTTTCACTGATACAGCTTGTCCCTTAAAACTTCAATGTCCACAAATGGAAAGTCACTGTTGCCATGCTTGTGGTCCTCCAACTCAGGGGACTGGGCAGCCCAAGGTCTGTTAGTATTGTTAAAGACTGAGACAAAAAAAAGCACTGAATGCCTTCACTTTTTCTTCATCTTATCAGTCAGATGACCATCTTCAGCAAGTATCAGTCCAGTATTTTCTTTAGACCCCCTCTTGCTCATAACATACTTAAAGCCATCCTTGTTATCTGACACAACACGGGCCAGTTTCAATTCCAATTGAGCTTTGGCCATTTGTGCCTTCTCCCTCCCTGTACAAACCACAGCTCTGTAATCTTCCTGTGAAGCCTGGCCTCACTTGCTTCCAGAGATCATACAAGCTCTTTTTCATCCTGAGCTCCATGAGGAGTTACCTATTCAGCCAAGCTGGTCTGCCCCACTTGCTTGACTTAAGACACAACAGGACTGCCTGCACCTGTGCTTCTAAAAGGTGGTTCTTAAAAACTGACCAGCACTCACGGACTCCTGAGATCTCAAAAACAAATTCCCAGGGTTCTCTGCTAAATAGTTCCCTGAGGAACTTAAAGTTTGCTCTCCTTACGTCCAGGGTAGCAACTCCTGATGTTCTTTTTTCCTCACTGCACTGAAAATTCTAAACTGAACCATTTCATGATGACTGTGTCCAAGACAATCATGTACCATGACATCTCCCACAAGTCCTTCTCTATTCACTAATAGCAAGTCTAGGATGGCATCTTTCTTAGTTAGCTGACCAAGTCCTTGTGACAAGAAATTATCTCCTACAAATGTCAAGAATTTCCAAGACCTGCTCGTCACAGCACTATGATATTCCCAGCTAATGTCTCGGAAATTGAAATCTCCCATAAAGACAAGGGCTCCCATCCCCCAAATTTCTCCCAGTTGCCTACAGAATGACTTATCAGTGCTAACATCCTGGCTGGGCTATTGGTAGCAGACACCCATTACAGTATCTCCTTTGTTTTGTATCCCCTAATCCTCACCCAGAGGCTCCTAATCACACCATCACTAACTGTAAGGATTGTAAAAATCAAGCCTGTCTGTTACACAGAGCATGACACACCCACTTCACCTTCCCTGCTCATACCTCCTGAACAGCCCAGCACTCCAATCATGGGATTCATTCCACCAAGTCACACTAATACCAATGATATTGTAGTTCTGGGAACAAACCAATGCTTTCAGTTCATCCCGTTTGTTTCTCATATTGCATGCATTGGTGTACAAGGGTTTCAGATACGCTCCTGAACATTCCGTGCATCCAGGAGGAGCATAAAAGTTTGCACTAGCATTGCCACCTTCAGGCGATGCCATGCCAATCCACGGCTTACCCACTGCAATCCTGTTGGTATCCCCTTACCCCATCGATTCTAGTTTAAAGCTCTCTTGATCAGTCCCACCAGCTTACATGCAAAGACACTTCTTCCCAAATTTACCTTTGGTTGCTCCGACGAACATAGTTATCACCATCAACAGGTTTGCGGTATGTTGTAAGTGCTTCATTGAGTTGTTCTTCAATCAACTCAACATACTTTAAGTTATATTCCTAAAAGAAGACAGACAAAGGTTGACACGATACATTTAGTGTTTTTGATAGTATGGTACTTTATAAAGAAAGAATAATTGAAATGCCTCTTAAGGAAGGCTGAATTTCTTTATGATCTGAAGGTGGGCCCCACCAAATCACTGTACTTCATACATACAATGAGTTTACAGAGTGAACAATTGATTCCATATTTCAGTGAATTTTTTAAAAAAGGAAAGAAGGAAATACTTCACAGCTGACTTTACCTCAAATAATATCAACAGACAACTGCGCATTTCAGTAAGTGACATCTTAAAAGTTAATCAAGAAATTGCCAACAGGAATGAGACCAAGCACTTATAATCAATTATGAAAGCAAAATAACATATGAAGAGTACTATTCTGGTCATGACAATGATGCATTTTTCTTAATGGTCTAGTATTCCTATCTCCTTCCTAACAGCATAAGCTAATTCTAGCTTTATGAGCTCTAGATTCAACTTTAATTAGCAACAACTAGAGGTAACAGGTATCTTGAAAAGTAGTATTCCCTTACACACGTCTCTAGATAAGACATTTCAGAAAAACTATTTTAGAAAGTCATTTTTACACACTCCTGACATATTTGCTGAAGTATCAAAACTACATAAAAAGCCTGGGTAAACCAAAAGCACGCATGTATAGAGCAGTATGGAACTCTAAGTCCATGTCAACCTTTTTCAGCAAAATCTAAGTCACTGAGGCAATAAATGTGTTTCCATTAGCAATGCATGTATATGAATATGCAACAATCTTCTAAACCTGCATATTCACACCCCCCTTCCTTCTAACATCAAGCATACTTTTTATTTGTAACAGTACCTTTTGCCACTTTTCCATTTGTTTTGTTACATAACCTCTTTCATTTAGATATGAAAATCCCTTTGGGATAGACAGAAATCTGTAAAGTAACACCACACAGTTAGTAGTCCACTTAAAACAAGTTGTGTAATTTGAATAAAAACAAACACTTGTTTGTTTTCACAGTGTAAAGTCAAAAAGCATATTCAACATTTACCTTAAGAGCAGAAGCAAACCCTTGTCTCCAAGATGAGAAAGAGCTGGTTTCATTTGGATAAGGGCATGAAGATTGGCCTAAAATAATTACAAATGCGTAAAGCATATCTGAGCATTACATAATTCTGAAAACTAAAGCAATTATAACAACCTGCCAGCAATGAAGCAACAAGTTTTTCACAAAAGGAGCTATTAAGCAGCACTAATTTCATCCTAATATTATGCACTTTAGATACCTTCTGCCATTAAATATATTACTTCACAAAAAGTATGATCAAGATAGGTGGGTTAGTCTGAATTCATATTTAAAAGTCAGCATGATCCAGAAGTCTCCATTTTATTGTCATTAATACTGCAGTATTTTCAGCAAGGGTGGCTATAAACTATTATGAATTCCATTAATGACAATCAAGAAATGATCAGTAGCTTCTTACATTTACTTTCCTCCTGGGGGAGCAGTTGGGGAACAGCTTACACATTAGCACACCAAAACAACTGAAAAGGGAAAGGATTCTCACCTTGTCTTCACATGCCTCATCTAGAATATCAAGTGCCTCAGAAGAAATAGTTTTGTTTTTATCGTGTAACTGTGTCACCAGTAACTCAATCCCCCAGTTGCTGAAGAACTCTACATTTGCTCTCAGTAATACTCGTAAGTGTTTTGTTGCATACAACCTGCAGCTCTGCAAAAGTAAGGAAAATACTTTTCTGAATAGAAGAAAAATAGTAGTTTATGATTTATCAATTTTAAAAATACATTTCAATTACTGTATTTTACAGCAAGTAGCTATGTTAAGCAACTTATGTATTAAAACTACAGTCTATTAGAGAGCTAGTTCTATCTTATCAAATGGAAAACTTGGAGTCTCAGATCACAAGCAATCTGGTCGCTGCAAGTCTCCTTGGATTGCCCTTAACAATTAGTCATTCACTGTGATGGCACCAAAGTCACCAGGATTAGCAGGAAAAATACGTTATAAATTGGTAGTTCCCTGGGAACTACCAACCTCAAAGTCCCTCCTACTGTAAGAGAAGATCAGGTTCAAGACCACCTGAGGAATCCGAACATACATAAGTCTATGGGACTTGACAAGATGCATCCCAGAGTCCTGAAGGAACTGGCTGATGTAGTTGCGAAGCCACCCTCCATGATATTTGAAAAGTCCTGGCAGTCAGGTGAAGCCCCTGGAGACTAGAAAGAGGGAAACATTGCCCCCCTTTTTAAAAAGGGTGTAAAAGAAGACACTGGGAACTAGGGACCTGTCAGCCTCACCTCTGTGCCTCTGAAGATCATGGAAGAGATCCTCCTAGAAGCTATGCTAAGGCAGATGGAGGACAGGGAGGGGACTTGAGACAGCCAGCATGGCTTCACCAAGGGCAAGAGTACAGCTATTGATGGCTACAGGCTGTTCAGAAGGGACAAACAAGGAAGGAAGGGCAGAGGGGTTGCCTTCTATGTCAAGAAACAGACAGAGTGTAAAGAGCTGTCTCCAAAGAATACCCATGAGCAGGTCAAAAGCTTATGGGTAAGAATCAGAGAATAACTCAAAGGGAACCTTGGGAGGAGGTCAAGGGGAGTCTATTGATGAAGCCTTCTTACTCCAGCTACAGAAGCCATCATACTCACACTCTCTCATCTTGCTGGGGAGCTTCAACCACCCCAACACCTGCTGGAAAAGTGGCACAGGGAGCTGTAGGCAATCCAGAAGACTCCTGGAGTACATGGAGGATAACTTCCTATGCCAGGCCAATCAGAGGGGATGCCATACTGGAGCTGCCTGTCACCAATGCATGGGAGCTAACTGGTGACATCAAGATTGGCATGCAGACAATCCAGAGGCAGCCTGGGCCGCAGTGATCATACACTGGTGGTGTTCACAGTCCTGAGGGGTGTGGGGCAGGTGAGGAGTGAAGTCAGGACACTGAGTTTTACAAAAGCAAACTTTAAGCTCTTCAGGGCTTTGGGTCAATAGGATCCCCTGGGAAACTGCCCTCAGGGACAAGGGAGCACAACAGAGCTGGCAGATCTTTAAGGACGCTTTCCATAGAGCACAAGAGCTCTTGATCCCCAGGTGTAAGAAATTGGGAAAGGAAGGCAGGAGACCAGCATGGCTGAGTGGAGACCTGCTTGGCAAACTCAAAGGCAAGAAGGAAATGCACAGGCAGTGGAAGCAGGGACAAGTATCCCAGGAAGAGTACAGGGACGCTGCCCAGTTTGTAGGGACGAAGTCAGGAGGGCCAAGGCACAGCTGGAGCTGAACTTGGCAAGGGATGCAAAGAAGAATAATAAAGGCTTCTACAGGTATGTCAGCCAGAAAAGGAAAGTCAAAGAAAGTGTAACTCCTGTGATGAGCAAGACTGGCAGACTGGCAACAGATGAGAAGGCTGAGGTACTCATTGACGTCTTTGCCTCAGTCTTCACTGGTGGTCTCTCTTCCCACACCTCTTAAGGGGATGGACTGCAAGATGGAATAAGAGGAGCAAAGTCCCTCCTGCTGTATAGGAGATCAGGTTCGAGATCACCTGAGGAACCTGAACATGTACAAGTCTATGGGATCTGACGAGATGCATCCCAGAGTCCTGAGGGAATTGGCTGATGTAGTTGCCCAGTCACTCTCCATGGTATTTGAAAAGTCCTGGCAGTCAGGTGAAGCCCTGGAAACGGAAAAAAGGATAACACTGCACCCATTTTTAATAAAGGGTAGCAGGGAGGACCCTGGGAACTACCGACGTGTCAGCCTCACCTCTGTGCCTAGGAAGATCATGGAACAGATCCTTCTAGAAGCTATGCTAAGGCACATGGAGGACAGGGAGGTGATTCGAGACAGCCAGCATGGTTTCACCAAGTGCAAGTCCTGCCTGACCAACCTAGTGGCCTTCTATGATGGAGTGACCACATCAGTGGACAAGGGAAGAGCTACAGATATTTGTCTGGACTTCTGTAAGGCAGAAATCCTTCTCCCACAATATCCTTCTCTCTAAATTGGAGGGAGATGGATTTGATGGGTGGACTGTTGGGTAGATGAGGAATTGATTGGATGGTGACATCCAGAGGGTAGAGGTCAACAGCTCAACATCCCGATGGAGATCAGTGATGAGTAATGTCCCTCAGGGATCCATACTGGGACCAGTACTCTTTAGTATCTTCATCAATGACATCGACAGTGGGATGAAGTGCACCCTCAGCAAGTTTGCACACAGCACCAAGCTGAGTGGTGCGGCTGACATGCCTGAGGGATGAGATGCCATCCAGAGAAACCTGGACAAACTTGAGAAGTGGGCCCATGTGAACCTCACAAGGCCAAGTGCAGGGTCCTGTATATGGGTGGGGCAACCCTCACCATCAATACAGACTGCAGGATCAAGTGATTGAGAGCAGCTCTGCCGAGAAGGACTTGGGGGTACTGGTGGATGAAAAGCTGGACATGAGTTGGCAATGCATGCTCATAGACCAACAGGACAACCGTATCCTGGGCTGCATTCAAAGCAGCGTGGCCAGCAGGTCAAGGGAGGAGATTCTGCCCCTCTGCTCCGCTCTGCTGAAACTCCACCTGGAGTCCTGCATCCAGCTGTGGAGCCCTCAGCACAGGAAAGACACAGATCTGTTGGAGTGGGCCCAGAGGAGGGCCACAACACTGATCAGTGGAACACCTCTCCTCTGAGCATAGACTGAGAGAGTTGGGGTTGTTCAGGCTGGAGAAGAGAAGGTGCCGGGGAGACCTTATTGCAGCCTTCCAGTCCTTAAAGAGGGCTTATAAGAAAGATGGGGACAGGCTTTTGTGATAGGACAAGGGGTAATGGCTTTAAACTAAAAGAGAGTAGATTTAAGACTAAATTTAAAGAAAGAAATTTTTGACAATGAGGATAGTGAAACTGGCACAGGTTGTCCAGAGAGGTGGTAGATGCCCCATCCCTGGAAACATTCCAGGTCAGGTTGCTTGGGGCTCTGAGCAACCTGATCTAGTTGAAGATGTCCCTGCTGATTGCAGGGGAGTTGGACTAGGTGACCTTATAAGGTCCCTTCCAACCCAAGGATCCTATGAATCTATGATCACTTGATCTAGCTGTTAATCCTACAGTGTAACACAATAATTTGAAACCAGAATTCCATGTCATGAGTTTGAAGTGTTAAAATCCGTCTATAAAGAATCGTTGTTACTGGTATAACCACACTGACTGCAGTACAGAGAAGAAAAGCTAATAATGTGTACTTCCTGAAATACTTCCTGGATATGAATTAATCTATCCAGATAGCTAGTACAGAATTAGAACAAGTTTTATTTTCTGTTTGGAGAAGGAAAATATAAGAAGGAACTCATCACTGATGGGACAATAAAGTACGAAATAAAATTCACTGCAGATAAGTTTGAAACAATGAGCTAAAGGGAAAAAAAAAAAAAATCCCAGCTTTATACAGACAACAGGCTCTGAAGCAACTCTTTCCACCCAGGGAATGGATCTTTGGGCTAATTTTAGTTAGTTCTGTAGAAGCATTAGCTAGAAGTTCAATGGCAACCAAAACCACTGAAAGCAAACAGAGTAAATTGTGCCAGCATTGTCACTAGGTAAATCTAGTGTGTGCTGACATCTCGGACACTGTGTACAATTCTGGTTTTCCTACCATCATCAGAAAGGAAAAGAAGAACAATTAAAAAGGTGTAAAGAACAGCAGAACAGGGTTTTAAGTAACTGAAGTACGGAAAAAGGTCTTTACAACAAGGAATGGCTCAACAGACTACGACATTTAAACCTCAGACCTGGGGCTGCAAAACCATTCCATGCATTTCCAATGGTCCTAAAGTCTTCAAGCACAGCCACAACCTTTGTGCAGCAAAATCACCTGTATGCATTCCCCAGATCAGGCTGGCAAAGCCCAGCATTGCTTTTCCAGATGAAGCAAAATCCTGGAGTGTTTTTACTTTTGATGAGAACTGACAGGAAAACCAGTGTACAGGATATCTGAGGAAACAGATATTCCCCTCTTTCCCCATGCATGAACCTTGCATGTTTTCTTTTGCTCTTGACATTGCTGCTGTTTTAGAATTCCAGACTGCTTCACTGTAAAACTCAGAAAAAGGCAGATACCTTCCCCTAACATCTAAACAGAGGTACTTCCAAATTACTTCTCAGTCAGTGGAACTGTCCATACAAATACCTGGCAGTTCAGTATTTCCATATTGTTTCAGCTATCTTATACTCCCAAAATTGACAACTATTTCCACTTCACATGAATATTTTAATTTCTGGAAAGACTTGTAGTTTTGCCAAGTGCAGTTGCTCAAAAATACCACTTACACCACTAATGATACAGTTTATACCAGAATAATAAAAAGATTTTATCCTTTGGATTAGCTTTTTATGCTTTCATCTTCTTTTGGAAGCACAAACACCAGAAACTCTGAAGACAAGCATTTTGTCCAAGAGATCATACTGGCAATATTGCATGCACCAAGCACTGTCACAGGGTTCTTTGACAAGTCAACATTTTGCCTTTCTGTCAAGCAGTAATTAGTGAAGTTTTCTCTTCAAAATCCCATCGGTTCAGTTTCCTCCATAAGAACATATGCAGTTTGGCACACAGTAAAACAGGAAAATAAGTTCTTAAGGAAGTAAATAAATCCTCTGTGGTTGATGTAAATGTAGACCCATTTCTGCTGGCTAAGACAATCCATTCCATTTGTGATTTTCCTCTTTTTGATGAAATATACAAAATATTTCCCTATGATATACTCAGCTCAACTAATTCATGAAACAAAACAGCCTGGAGTAGTTTTATCCATCCCTCAGGCTTCAATATTTATCACAAGGGAAGTCAGGCTCTACTTAAGAGGTTCAAGCAGTAAATTTTTCTTCTTTTTTAGTGTCATGATAGTAAAAGATTCATTTACATTTGTGATGAACAAAAAATAGTTTTTTTAAAATTTCTTAAATCTGTTATCAGATTTTTTTTAAAAGAAAATATTGAAGAGATTCTCATGGTATTGCAGCACACAAAAATCAGGGCACAGTCTCATCCAGTGCAACACTGAATTCTAAACAGTAGAATTACATCACAACACATCTCAGCTATGAACTTGCCTGGAGATTGCTACGGTTAGAGACCTGCTATACCTGAATGCACACTTAACTCTGCTATTAAGGACTACTGATCCACATTGTGCACATATGAGAAAGGTTACACTTTTACTTATAGAGTAAGTCATTGCATGGCAGTTGAGATATATCCTAATAATTTCTACTCTCTTACATTTTAGGAGACTGTTGAAAATAGACAGTTACTTAATCTCTGCTGTTTCCCTAGGCAATGTTGCTAGATCCATGCATCAATGAGAGACTGCAAAATGGAAGCACTAGAACTCAGTAGCCACAGGCTACTAATGTAGGCTGACACCTTAAAACATCATGGATGTGAAAAGGTATCACTGTATCTGGCAAGAAAGATCACTAACATTAAAACTAATTATTTAAGTTTGAGCTATAATATTCGCATTTTTAAATTTCTGAGCCTGTAGAATGTCTCTTAGCCTTCTCCAAAGAGTTATACTTCAACATCTGTCAAGACCTGGCCTTAAATAATCAGGGTAATGCCAGCAATCAAATCATGATCCCTAATCCTTTTCACCAAACAGACCAGGATGGAAATGGGTAAACCTGAGGGCTCTACAAGATTTCTTAATTGCTAAGGTGCCAGAGAGCGATGTCTATCCTACCCATGTCTGAGGTACACAAAGTGTGTACTATCTATTGCTCATTAAGCTGAATTACAAATAGGCAGAGACTGTATTTTTAAGTTATCATCACTAAGAGCAGCAATAGCTCTCAACTGCTTTGTGGCTTTGTATATACTTGGGACAGTACATTCAGAGAGAACATCGACCCATTCCTACCTACATAAAGCTTGTGGTACTGGATGCTTGAAAACATTTGGAAGAATGTCTCTCAAAACAGAATTTGAGTCTTCATACTTTACATATCAGAATCAAGAAATCTTTCCCAAAATCTAAACCACAAAACTAATTCATAATAAAATGACTCAAATTAGTGTAACTGTATACTTTGTTGAGAAGATTGTGACAGCATGCCTGGACTTTTTTCCAATTGTTAACTAGCTGCATTTAGAAGAAACTGAAATGCTGGAGTCTTCTCCCACATATGGCCCCTTTTTACGAGGTAAAAATAACTGGAAGGTGGTGGAGGGGGCAGGAGGGAGTACCCACTGATACAAAATCTCAGTAGAAACAGCTAAATGAAGTTCCACAGTCTAAATTCCTCTTAACTGGAAGTCACCTAACAGAGGTTTAGGAGTCTAATAATTAAAGACACAGGCATGTGTCCTTGCAATATATTAATTTCTGTTTCCTTGCTCAGACTAGGCATAAAACTCTGGAGAAAGGCTATCAGAGTCATCACTTACTTGAAAGATTACTTAAAAATTATTCACTAGGGAGTTTTACCCTCTTCTGTCAAGAAGTCGTTCCTTCAACCCCAAGTATCTTCATTACTTTCAGACTCCACTTTTTAACCGTAAGAATCATCATATCTTTGATAGTGTCAGAGAAATAGCCTCAATTTCGTTCTCTCCCTCTCCTCTTCCAAAATACAATGAGCCATTTATAGCTAGCACTTACCTTACTCCCTCTTGTATCCACTCTAAAATATATTCTGCCTTGTCCAGGCAACAAAAGAATAGCTCTCCCTGAAGTAATGAAAATTCTTTCCTAGTTAGATTTCAATTTAGTAATTGCCATTTCCCTGACATCAACACTTGCTTGTCTACTATGTTACACCTGATTGATTTCTCTCTTCTAGAAAGTTCAACACCTTCCTTTCCCAAGTCTACATAAGTCTATTTTATTTCCACTCACCTTTGATTCAGAAGTACAAATCCCAATGCCTATTTCCAAACCACCACCTTTCATTCCAGGAGCTACAGCTTCTGCTCAGTTCCACCAGAGCAACCTCAATCATTACTAAAGTAATAATGACCACTGGAAGGTTAACCGATTTATTACTACTAGAAATACACATCTCTGTCAAAACAATCCCTTTACCACTGATTTAGGATGTCCACTGACCTAGACAATAATGTTACACTTCGTTTATGCATTTAAAGACTTTAACCCCCTTCATACATGAGAGGAACCTCATATTTGAATTTCTGAGCACAAATACAATCCAAGGTGGGAAGTCCACAGAAAATTCAAAAGCTATGTGTGTAGGAGTTCCATTTCTCAGAATACAAAAATAAAAAAATTTCTGGATATACAGCATCATAAAGACATACACTTTGAATGATAAAAAAAAAGTCTAGTGGCAAGTAACAACGGAACGGAATTGAACTTACATCAGTAGCCGCTGTCAGGATTTTAGAAAGGATGACTCTTGCTAACCCATCTCTGCTGTAATCCAAACTAGAAACAGTCAGTTTTAACAAGTGATCTTGGTTCTTCAAAGAACAAAGATTAAGAAGACTGAGGGAAAAGAAAAGAAAAATTAGTATTTGAACCCACTCAAACCAATTTATTCATTCAACCAATAATTTAAACTTAAGTAGTTTGACTTAGACTTTAATTTCTATAAAGACAGGATACAAAGTAAGGTTTCATAGGAAATGGAGTGACTTCGAACTGTTACAGCTGTTAGTCAAATGGGGACCAAATAATGCACTAAACTGCAAGGGAAAACCACCCCAAATCAACATTTTTTATAATTGCTTTGTAGTAATTTTGTCAGCATACTTTAATTTGTGATTATGAGTACAAAAATTAATGTTCCTGAAGCTCTGTCAACAATTCTTCATTGTAAAATTGTGTATAAAGCTTGCCAGAAGGTTAGTCCTATTAACTGTCTAGATTTTATTGTAAACCAAGTTTTCCGAAGCCAGTAAAAAACTTGCACTCTAAGAGTCAATGAAAACAACTTAAAAAAAATAGAGTACATCAGAACACCTGATTTTTCACTTAAAGTTTACTACATTTAAAATAAACTGGTATTAGCCACTAGCCAGTTTACTTCCACTGGAAGGTAAGTTTTTTTGTAGCTGAACAAAACTTTGAACTCCACAGCTTCACTCAAATACACTGCACTAAAGTTCAGGTGCAACATCACATTTCACAAACAACGTGACACCTGCCAGTTTTTAGTGGTTTATGTGGTTTTTGCCCTTTTTTTTTTTGTGTGTGTGTTTGGTTTTTTTCTTTTTTTCTTTCTAGTACAGTATCATCCTTCCTGATACTGATTTCTGTCAGAGAGGTGTGGACAGGAAGAAGTAAGCTATTCTGTGACTCAATCACCTCAATCTGTTCAGTAATGACAGACTAAAAGACCCCTTCTTAAAAAACATACCAAAATTCCGCCCTCCCCCAACTGGGAACCTTTACTTCATGTTTTCAGCTTTATAGATGGTGGTCCTCATGCACAGTATACAATTTTTGTAACTATTATACCTGTAAGCACAATTCAAACAGAATAAAAACACTCACCACTGAAACACATTACATTTTTCAAGCATTTTCACTCCATGAGGGTGACAAGAGAGAGTACCAAAAAACAGGAAGTAATGTTGGCTAAGGGTATTTAGTAACCCATTATTTTGAAGACTACGTTCAGGTTTCATTCCAGATGAAGAGTTGAGCCAATGTACAATATCTTTAACTAATTCCTCCAGGTAACCTTGTCCATCCTAACAAAACAAAGAATAATAGCATTTACTAGTAACAGAACGGGGTCTCTCTTCTTTACTGAAATCCATTGTTTTAAATTTCTTAAAAATGTACAAACACAGTACAGATACAAAATAGAACTGCTGGCTGGCAAACAATTCAGACTAAAGAAAAAGGTTCAAGGCAAATAAAAGGAGCTTAGCTTGGAGACATCTTAGGACCAATTTTGTTCTTTCCAGGAAAAGGATTGTTCAGGGACATTTTCCTCTGGCCTGAGGTATAGAAGTCTTTAGCACATAGGAAAGAAGGAGGTAGAGAAAGGAAGGATACATATAGCAAAATTAAAAAACCTCCAAACCCTAAGTCACATTTAATAAAGCTGTATTAAATACTTAAACACAGTCATCTTCCCCAGTGTCTCATCTGGACAATTCGAGATTTTAAGTTATGTTTCTTAATTACACTGATCATTTCAAATTTAACACCAAAACTGTACAGAAGTCTTTACTAAAATTAAGGTTATTTCCTTTAATTGGCATACAGCAGTACTACTCATTCTATCTCCAGTTTTGTACCTAAAAATTTCTTACCTCTTCTGATTCAAGAAGAAATTCAGTAAACTGACAACCCACGACAGTGAGCTGTTTAGCCTTGGCATAGTCCAGATCCAGGTTGGCATACAGTTTACTGCTAGGCTTGTAAAAATATAGCAATCTTCTTACAAACCTATGGAAAGTAAAAAGAATTTGCTATTTTTCAGTGTGACAAGGACAGCCCCGTAGTTCAAAATAATGCTGGTATAAAAGATATGTTATCACTAAATTAGCTTATTGGCAATAAATTTTCAAAAATTATTAAGAGTAGCAGGTAGCAGTAATGAGTCTATCCAGACACAATGTCACAGAGGCAGCTGTACTGTGTGTTATAAAGCGTTTTCTACACCGTAACTTAAAAGAAGAAAAGGAAGTAAAAAACTCTATGCTCTTGGAATCCATATCTTTCTCCTCATTCTCATGCTTACAATTTATTCTGACATAATTTAACCTGTGGCGAGTTTCAAAGACTATACACTCTAGACTTAATGAGCTAAAAAAGAATCTGTGACATGACTTTTCTTCAGCTATAACAGTTAATGCTACCCTGAAAAATAATTTTTATGTTCTGCCAGGAAAAGGCCATATTTATTTAGCAACAGTATTTTCATTCACCTCCCTTAAGCATTTCTGAGGCATAACACAGTGACTGCAAATGTCAACTCTTACTCAGATTTCCTGAA
>NW_010553877.1:110356-111633 GCF_000687285.1 Phaethon lepturus | reverse complement strand
CCAACCTTATTGATTCTGTGATTCTGTGAATTCCTTGTTTTCCTTTCCTTGTGAGTGTAGCTTTTGTTTTACCAGTTAAACTGTCTTTATCTCAACCCAAGAATTTTCTCGCTTTTACTCTTCCAATTCTCTCCCCTATCTCACTGTGGGGGAGTAAGTGAGCAGTTGTGTGGTTCTTACTTGCTGGCTGTGGTTAAACCACAACAGTCTGTCACAGCAGCATCAGTACTAAAGTAATCCAGTTCACTATATTTTATTTTTAAAATTATATCTTCTTAATAACCTCCCTCTCTGCATGTGTATACAGTATACCTAAGTTCAATCAAAAAGGTTTCTTACTGTGTTTAGTTACAGTGTATGTTCTGCTTAAAAGTCTGGCAAAGAACTGATAGTTATTTTGGCTTGAACACATGTTATGTACAAACTCAACATGAGACTACATTTTATTTGTTTAGATGTAATACCAATAGTCAATTTACACTGAAACATTGACAGGTTTATAAGAAACAATAAGGAACCAGGATAAAATATGTGTTTGTGTTCTGTCCAAGTTTATTGTATTTTCTCTCAAGATCTGCACATCTAAATGGTAACATAGTCACTGAAGGCAATAAAGTTTACAGATTGGATCCATTTCGTCTAGATCCTACCTTACTTGGTATATCATTTGTATGACATTACAGTGTATGTTGACAATCTGGTTTTAGGGTTTTCCATTCTTCCTCCCTGTTCTGTACCATTTCTTCCGTACCATTCACCATAATTTTACCAAGATTACCACTTAAAATTTAATAAAATTATTTATTTAATCTGGATAATTTACCAACATTTAATTTTCAGAGTTGAGATAATGATGAACTGAAGCAGTAAAATTTAGAGATCTCTTTAGCCTGGAATATTGAAAAATATCCACTGGCATCCAAAACTAGAGTAGCAGTCCACAACCTGAGCAGCAATTCAGTTTTCTGAGTTATAAACATCACCTGGGATAAGACATGCTACTCAAGTCGGCCTAAAAATATCCTCATTGCTTAGATTTATTTTGCTGTACACAGATAGAGGTGTCTGTTTTGAGGCAACTCGTGCCTAGTTCTATTTAAGTTACCATTGCAGTTGAGGGTTAGACAACAGTTTGTTATAGGATCAGATAGAGAACAAGTAAAATAAAGACTGACTCTAATTAACAGTTAAGATAATTGATTAAAGGATAAGTTAGTGTCGTGGTTTAGCCCCAGCTGGCAACTCAGCACCACGCAGCCACTCACTCACTCGCCCAC
>NW_010553877.1:101623-109682 GCF_000687285.1 Phaethon lepturus | reverse complement strand
GGCACGAGAAGCTGGACTGTCCTTGACTGCTTAGCAACAACTCAAAACATCAGCAGGTTATCACCATTTTCTCATCCCAAATCCAAACATAGGCTCACACTAGCTTCTATGACGAAAATTAACTCTATCCTGGCTGAAACCAGGACAGATAGTTAGGTAATCTTCTCCATGATAGAGGAAGAGATCTGGCTTTTCATTCAGTGATGTTCTAATAGAAAAAAATAATAACAATTAAAATGCACTTGCATTTCAAGGAAATAAGTATGAAATCACAGGTCATCAGAATCAAAATCCTAAAGTGTTAGACTGAAATGATATTTTGAGGTCAGGGATTTTTATTTACTTATTTATTTATTTATTTAAATATGTGTACTTGTGCATATATCCATGATTGGGTGTGTCATCTCTGGCATTTATGCCCATAAATGTCTTACACGAGCATAAGTGAAAATGATCTCACCAAGTGCAATTTATGTCAGACATTGTGCTACGTCACCCTGTACTGAGATGTGGATTTCACCACTGCAGGATGAAAGAAGGCTGAATAATCTTCTGACCATTAGACTGTTATACACATACTGTCACCACCACAAGTTCAATAAAAATGCTCAAAAAAGGACTAGAGAGACTGAATGGGATACATGGAAGTGTCTAGCATTTCTTTACAAATTTAAATGCCATAGACTTTTAGAAAACAATACAGACAGGAGAAATTAGGTACAATAGTATAGTAAATGTTTAGGTCAAATGTGCTGAACTGTTACAGAGGTGTTCCCATTTAGGAGTTAAAGTAATTCCCATTGATTGTAATTTTAATTTCTGGGACCATGTAATGAATACAGTGTAATGAAGGAACTTTATTCCCAGAATTGGCTTCTTCCTCAATAGTGGAAAACCACTGTGGTTTTGAAGTGAATCCTCTGATTGTCCCTACTTATCATTTGTTGATTAAATTTGCTGAGTAGTTCTGCTTCCCACAAAGTAGATTTCTGTGAGGGGAAGCTAAATCAGAAACTACATTTCATGAGTGAACTGCTATGCTTTAACTTCTCTTTGGAAAAGAAAGCTCTGAATCTTCAGACAGCTTTATATTACATGTGTGGTGGGGGTGTTCAGTAAATGGGATCAGACTAAATCTAGTCAGGAGTAAAAGCTCTGGACCTCACCTGGTGGACATGGAGCATCCCCAGCACTGATTACTGTGATCTACTGCTTCTCTCCTTTCTGAATGCCTTGATAGTATAGATATAGCCAGTGACAACCAGTCACCTAATGCTGAAATGTGCTTTATCTTATATATGCTTTGGTTAATTTGTTTTAACTGTTGTAAGTAACATTTCTCACCCAGAGTAAGAAATTCCTCAAGTAGCTTTTTTTTCCTGGTATTTCTGCACTATATTTTCTGATTAATCTCTGAACTGAGATTCAGCTGCTTAAACTGATTTTCTGGTGCTTTTTTAGATATGCCTCCCTCTGAGTCCTCTGCCTGTTTATACAGAAGATCTCACATAGAGCTTCCCACAGGGTTTGTGGCATATTGATTAGCTTCACAGAGCCCCTGAAAATATCTTACATCTGGGTGACTGAACTGAGCTCAGCCAGTCCTTTAAACATTATTTATACACAGACTATTTGAGCAATTTGATAAGAAGTGCCTATTTCTCTATGATGCCTAGATCATCAATAATTCTAAGTCTCAAAGTCAGCTAGTACATTTTCAAGTGTCAGAGGATGAAATTGGTCTCAAAGAGAAACAACTCTCAATTTCATTCTATTAGCCTTTTCTACCCAGCCAACAAATTCAATATTCCTGGCACAATACCACTACTACTACAACACTGTAGTTTCCTTTTTTTGATCTTGCTTCTATTACTGGATTATTGAAGATTGCATAAAAGGGTAGTATTGCAGTACATAAGAAATAAGGAAATTTTTCTGATGCCACATGAAATTTTGTTCATCTAAAATCTCAGATTTTTCTAGTTAGGAGCAGAGATTACAGAACTGTAGCCATCAAGTTGCTAATGGTTTTTCCATGTGACAATTTATTCCATAGTCAATAAAATAGGGAATGTAGTCGAATTATTGCAATTTTTTACCTTGAAAATAAAAATGCTTTGAGAAAGTGTTATACCCTGGGTTGTGCTTGATAGATTAGCCATGCAGCACTTCAGGTCTTTTTTTAATCTATTGTTGACCAATAAAATTACAAAATACAGATGTGCCATGCTTTTTATGGCACTGAGGAGGAATGCAACAGTTTGTTTGCTTTTGCATATGCAAGAAGTTCAATTTCTCAAAAAAAAAACCCTTAATGCATAGTATCATGATCCATATTTACAAACTTAAAGACATAGCTGAGCATTTACACAGGCATTTAGCAAAGCATTTAGTAGTCTAAGAAGCCATGCAATGTGAATTTAGCTGCTTAAATTCAGAACAGTGGCTAGACAAAATGATGCTGTATATTGTCTCATTTGTGTAATAGCAGAAATCACCCTATTGCATCCAGACATACATTCAGTGTGTTTATCTTCACCTCTCTTTGGCATGACATGATTTCTTTATGTCGAACAGAGGGAAAGAAGTTTGTCTAGGGTGCAAGTCATCTCAGCTTTAAAGAAACATCCACAGAAAAATGAAAGGAATTGTGAACTATAAATAACTTCTTCTTTGCTATGTCCATAAAAGGAAATCAAAATAAAACATTTGTGAATGTCTAAAGTTCCAGCATCTAAAGTTGAGTAGAATGTGGAATTCTTGTCACTGATCTGTTTTATTAATAATAAAAAAAGGAAAGAAGTATGCAGATATGTCAGAGAGTAACATGCCCACTGACAGTGATAACTGTAAGAGGACAAAATCATCTTTCTTTCTCTAGCTTATTTTTCCAGTGACGTGGGATTTTGTATTCCTTTCTGCATAGGGTCTCTCTTTCAACTGGAGAACTAAAAAAAATATTCATCCTTGATAATCCATGTTCTGATTGTTGAAGGCTTTTCTTAGCCTGAAGAAGCTGCTTGTTCAAATTGCTTAGCCTGAGACTTGTTTAAAGCCTAGATATTTCACTCCTGGAGTAAATATTCTGCAGATGAATAGGTTTAATGAGCAAAATCAGACAGCAGCACAATGCTTTTAAATGAATTGTATGTACTCTGAATGACAGTACAAACATCAATCACAATAGGTCTATTATTAAATGCTGGAATACCTGTTGTCTGCAAACCAGGTGGCCACAAGTGAGAGCTAGCAGTCAGTGCAGACTACCTGGAAAGATTTCAGGGATTCATTAGAGCAAAATCTGCATGCTCAGTAACATAACTTCATGTATCCAGGAACCTTAGCAGAAAATTTAAGCACCAAGGCAGCAGAAACAGTTTGGAGATGTTTTTTTTAATTTCTATCCTGAACTTAAATTTCTAACTCTCACTTAATTTGGATTAGGTTTCAAACACTGTGTCAGATTTCTGATGTAACTTTTTTCCTGATGTGCTTCAAAACTCAATATTACAACATAAAATGTTTTTCATTCTATAATAAAGACAGTATGTTGAGAGTTGATTTCACTGTAGAAAAATGTGTCGTATGTAAATTAGAAAAAAGTCACTCGTTCAATTGAGAACACTCCTATGTGATTTTTTTCCTTTTTTATTTGGGTAGTTGAATATTTTTTTCAAAACACAAGACAAATGAGGATAGCAGAATTTTTTAAGAAAAAGTTTGAAAATGGATGTGAGAATACCTCAAATGGAAATATTGAACTGAGCAGGTTTCTTCCTCCTCGCAGAGGGGATTCCTATGTATTCACAGAATCACAGAATCACTAAGGTTGGAAAGGACCTTCAAGATCATCAAGTCCAACGATCAATCCAGCGCCGCCATGTTCCCTAAACCATGTCCTGAAGCGCCACATCCACACATTTTTTGAACACTTCTAGAGATGGCGACTCCACCACCTCCCTGGGCAGCCTGTTCCAATGCTTGACCACTCTCTTGGTGAAGAAATTTTTCCTAATATCCAGTCTAAACCTCCCCTGGCACAACTTGAGACCATTTCCTCTTGTCCTATCACTGGTTACTTGGGATAAGAGACCAGCACCCTCGTCGCCACAACCCCCTTTCAGGTAGAGAGCGATAAGGTCTCCCCTCAGCCTTCTCTTCTCCAGACTAAACAACCCCAGTTCCCTCAGCCGCTCCTCATAAGACTTTTTCTCCAGACCCCTCACCAGCTTCGTTGCCCTTCTCTGGACACGCTCCAGCACCTCAACGTCCTTTCTTGTAGTGAAAGGCCCAACACTGAACACAGGATTCAAGGTGCAGCCTCACCAGTGCCAAGTACAGGGGCACAATCACTTCCCTACTCCTGCTGGCCACACTAGTGCTGATACAGGCAACATTATTGAGGCAGACATTCTCAGATCATGGTCAGGGTAGACTTGTTCAGCATTAGAGGTGTATGATTAACTGACCGTCATTGCCTCCATGTAAAGAGAACTTTTAAGAATAATATGTGTTTAAAGTTCTTGGTTTCAATATATAGAAACTGTAGGACTGGAAAATACCTCCAGAAGTTGTTTTATCCATTTCTGTGCATCTAGGTCGAGTGAACTATACAGTATAATTTGCAAAAAATTTTGTCTTTCTGATGTCTTTTTAGGCAGTCTACTCTGAAACTTCCTTTCTGCAGCTTAAGCTAATTGCATATTCTTCTATATAAAATGAGCTTAGAATTAAAATATTCTTTTAATTTTTTCTCAACCTTCTTTATAGTTAAAAGCAGTTATCACGTAATCTGTTTCCTCTTGAAGACTAAATAACACCAGTTCATCCAGTGCTTTCACTAGACTAAATTTTGAAGTTGTTGGATTTTTTCTTTTTTTTTCTTTTTTTTCTTTTTTTTTTTTTTTTTTGACGGAAGTTGGAGAGGGCTCCATCTGCTTTGTCCAAGTATTTAGAAGGAAATGTAGTGGACAAAGTTAGGCTATACTCAGAAGAATAAAGCAGAATTATTTCTTATGCATTGCAAATTTAAATGTATTCCTACCATTCTCCTTCCCTCCACAGTGGCAGGGGGCTCTGATTCATTTTTAGATTTTACTGTGCTCAAATCCCCAGATTCTTTTTTGCACAGCTGCTACTTAGTCATGGTTTCTTATCATATATTTTTTCACATGATTATTATTGTCAAAGTATGGAATATTGGAATTTCCCTTATTAAGTCATTTTATTTTTGAGCTTTTTTTTAAAATGTGTCACAAGCATTGATATTTCTTATCTTGTTTTCCAGTGGATTGGTAACATTTCCCATGTTTTATCAACTGTAAATTTAGTAACTGTATGTTTTCTTTTTGAAAATGTTGAAGGTTTCTTGACTCAAGAGAGGTTTTTGCAGAACTCAGTAAAAATAATTGGAAAACGTGGGAGTGCCTGACAAGAATAACTGTTTGACTGAAATTTCCTTAAAAATCTGATTCAATTGGTTATATGAATGACCCAAGAGTAGCAATGTAGAAATTAGATATTTATTTATTTATTTGCTTTGTGAATTATACTGTTATATCAACGTACATGTACATCAAGTTCTGTAGAGAAGCTCTAGAATGCTCATGATTTTGGATTGCATTAATTACATCCAAGTCTGGTATATGTCTGTTACATAAATTGCAGAGAAGTCAGTAATTTATAAGTAAAGAATTCAATGGAAAACTGAAAGGTTTTTTTTTTCTGTGCTGTTATAAAACTACTTTCTGTCTCCCACTAAATGAGAATGAGAGGTCAATTTTGAGAGCTAGAAAGATTTATTTCTAAATTCCACTATGTTAACAGCAGCATGCTAACTTTGATATTTACAAGAAAGTAACACAATTTCCACAAATATCTGCTTATATACCTTGGTAACGATTTGTTAGGTTTTGGCTTTGTCCACAGTAGGCATTCTAAAAGGTGCCTCTAAGCTTCTGCCAATAGAGAGCAAGAGGTAGACTTACTGATTAACCATTCTCCACTGCATCTGAGTGAAGATGATTCTCTTTTCTAACTTTGTAATGATTTTCTTGGGTAATGTTCATTAATTATGATCAAAGAATGATGTTCACATGCCATGTAGTGATATTGCTACAGGATAGCTCTACATGCAAAAATCAAAATGAATGGTAACAGCCTGAAGTTGCCTGTATGTGGCGTTGCTGGACTTGTCTGCTGTTTTCCTATCTTTTACTTACTGCTTTTCTTAGAGAAACTAAATACCTTCCTGTCACTCTCTGCTAACAAACCTCATGAAAAGCGAGCTCCATGTACCTATTCACATACACAGTAGGTTATTAAGTCTCACTAAGGGAGAAGAGGGATGCTTACTGTAGTTTAGTCTAAGCAGATAATAAGAAAACCTGCAGGAATCTATATGTTACTGTGAGAAGCTACAATAAAGGAGTTTTGATCCTGTATTAACCTCTGTGATTGCATCTATGTCTGCTTTCTAAGTGGTTCCTCGTCTTAGTGAACTGGCTTGAACCTTTGTACCAGTTCACTGACCAAAAACAAAGTACCAGAAATAAGTTAGAACAGCAGTATGACACACTCAAATTTAAAGCCATAGAAGTTTAGAATAAATAGCTTTCCTAGAACTCAACACTTTTGGCAGCAACAATATGCATGGACATATGATTTACACGGAACAATGAATAAGTGGCTTCCATGTTATTATTATTGGAACACTCACTTCTGTGAAGTAATGCATGATTAGAAAAGTCTGATACCATACACTACTTAAAAATTTCATAAATAATTTCAATGTCATTTTAAAAACAACATCCTGCAATCCTTTTCTGAGGTTTAGTATTTACCAGTTAATATGAAATTATGAGATTGGAAACACAAACCAAAGGGAGTGGGGAGAAAACAATAATGCATTATGTACAAATTATAAAAATGAAGAAATTTTGGGTAAAGTGTAGATCTCAATGATGAAATGGTAATATTTGTTTCTGTTTTTAAGAACATGATCAGAGAGGGAAGGCCAGATTTGAGAGGGAAGGCCAGATTTGTCTTGTGTTGGCAGGGTAATAAGATTTTGTGAAAACTGTTGTGGAACACATCCAAAATAAAGGAGATAATAAGAAGTCTGACAAACTCTAGGCACAAAAGGAAAGATTTTTTTTGTTTCGTACAGAACTAAACTATCTTGTTTAAATTAACACACTTATTTCTGTTTCAGTGAACTTGAGATTCCATTTCCAGAATCACAGATGGCTAAGACTGGAAGGGACTTCCTGAGATCATCTGGTCCAAAACCCCTTCTCAGAGTCAGTTAGAGTTGGTTACTCATGGTAATTTTCAGTCAATTTTTTACTATCTTCCTAGATGGAGACTCCGCCATTTCTCTGGGCAACCTGTTCCAGTGTGCAACTGCCCTCACACTCAAAAAAGTTTTTGGACTTTTGGCAAACAATAATTTAGAAATGTAGCAAATTATAGTGGCAAATTACCATGGCAAGAATTCAGTGATATGCAATTGATAAAAGGTAAATGTTGGTGGATTAGAGGTAGGCAAGTACAAGGAACCTAAATCCTCAAGACTCATTTGGTATCGCTAGGTTACCAAACTATGATACTGATTTTTTTTTTTTGTCTTATATAGTCAAGTCTCTCTTAAGAATTCTTTTTTCCAGGAGTTCCATGAGATACTGTGCATTGTAAATTATAGCTACACAGTAGATTTGTCACTAGTTATTCTGTAAAAGCACAGATAAATTCTTAACTGAATGCACAGACTGTGATTTCATATATATTTTTATTTCTCTCAGCTGGAAAAGCCCCTAAATTGAAGTCAAAGATGAGAGAAATTTTGAGATGCTTCACGGATATTTGGCATTCCAAGCCTGTGGAAAAAGAAATAGAATAAAAATACATTTGAAGAGAAATACATCAGTAACCTTGAGCAGCAGAGGAAAAATGAAGTTGTTTAGGTATATATTTCTGAAGGAATGCAGCAATATGATGGGATAGGTGTAATGACTTCATTTGCTTTTAAATAATACCCGTGCTGCCTATGACTTTACTG
>NW_010553877.1:84503-101592 GCF_000687285.1 Phaethon lepturus | reverse complement strand
AAGAGAAGCTATGACATGACAATAGCACGGTTGAAACACAGCTCCAAATAATAAAGGTTAAATATAACTGTCAATATATAAACTAACAGTGAGCTGAATAGCTCTCCAGATCCTACTAACTGTATTGACTAGGTGTCCACTGATTACACTGACAGCTTAGAATTTTGGGGATTTTCCTCCACATATATTATATACACACGAATACAATAAGGAAAAATGTGTCAGCTGAGGTCAGGAGTTAAATGGTCAGTGGAAGAATGACTGAAAGAGCTTTGAGATCACTGCAGTGTCATAACAGTTGGATTGTACAGTTAAAAATTAAACAATGTTTTGTAGACCTGTCTTTGTGAGATTGGTCATTTGCTTGATTCTCTTCTACCAATAATTGTTTTGGTTTTTGTTTAAAGAAGTATTTTTTCTTATCTCTGACAGATACATGGATAGAGTCTACAAACGCAGCTCTGCCCTCACCAGTGGAACAGTTTCTCAAGCAGTGCACCATCAGGCTGATGTGAACTGACAGTTCTTACACCCAGGTGTCATTGTCTAACATGCCTGTTGACAAAAAATCTGGCTTGACAGATCTGATAGCTCTGTTTCACCTCTCTGTGCAGTGTTTCTTTTCTTAACAGGAATGTTAAAGAGCTATTTGTTTAATATGTAAAAAGTCCGTGTTCATGAAGGCCTCCTGTGTGCCTGAATATCCTCATGATTTCTACACATAGACTCATCTGGTCTCCGTAGATACTTCCCATTCCTTCTACTACTTTCTCTACAAGGCTCTTGGCTATACTACAACTCTGAATTTTTTTTTTTTTTTTGGTGTGTCTAATACAATTTCTAGATGCTGGAATGAAGGGTTCAGGAACATGGTACATTTCTGAAATAGCTGATTAACTGGTTATTTCTAGCAAATTGAGAAGTTGCAAATATTTTGATTGTCAATAAATAGAAATCAGAAGCCTGTCAAAATTTTATTTCTAATAAGAGTCAGAAGTTATATGTAGGGCTCAAGTAGTTCAGAGGTACAATTTGCTTTGTTGCTTCATTTCAAGTTTACCAATTCAAGGTATATATGCTGTATCAACAGGTGACCAACAGTAGTGAGCACTGGATAAGATGCTCCTGATATTACACAAAGCAACTCATTCTGTTGCCTCTGGTAAGCAAATTAGGGAACTACAACAATGGAAAAAAAAGCACTTCTGTATCTTAGCAGTGAAGTACACAATAGTAAAACACAGTTTTTGCAAAGCAGAGGAGAGGAAAACAGTTTAATAGAAGAATGGCTCACTGGGTGGAGCATGAATTTAATATTTAGGGGACCAGGCATTAAACCTGTACTCTATGTAATACATTATATATAACTGTCCTGCAGAATATACTAATATGAAAACAGTAGGAAAACCTACTAACAACAGTTGAACATACAGAAATGATGTACAACCATCCAGGGAGGCATAAGACAACACTGACAGAAGAAAACTACAAAATAATCCAGTTTATGCCAAAGGTTCTTTTATTCTCTGACCATGCAACGCATAGTAAAAAGAGCAACATACCCGATGTACGCTTTAGACATAAAAGGATCATGAAATACAGGTTGTGATGAGTCAGTGAAGAAGGGCAGAAATGGACTGCATTCATACAGCTGGTGGTTTGACAATAATGTGACAAGCACCAGTGGAGAGAGAGAAAAACCTGAACTGTCAGTGACAATAACTACGCAAAGCTGAATTTCCTAAATATTATGTGACAAGTGAACAGCAATATAACAAAATACAGCAGACAAGTACACACTATCAGAGACCATCAGAGACCTCACGGTTGAGATAGATATAACATGGCTGCTCAGTGATGCACATTTTGGTCATGACAAATGTAGCCAAAGCAGAGATCTGTGACATCAAGTACCACAGATGTCAGTGATAACCACATGGCATCAATTCCATGTTAGTGTATACTCCCAGCTAATTTACAGTATAAATGATATAAATTTTAAAGATGAAGTGCTATATGTGCAGTGATGACAGGATGGCATAAAGAAGATGGAGCCAGACATGGCAAAATGTCAAGAGGCATAAAATAATCAGAAATTCTGATTAAATACAAGGAAAAAATTACCATGAAGGCAGCCAAAGACTGGAAAAAGTTACCTAGGTAGGTTGTGGTATGTCTGTCCTTGGAAGCATTCAAGACTTGAGTGGACACAATCTTGGGCAACCTCATAAAGTTAGATCTGTTTTGAGCAGGATTTGGAGTATATGTTCTCCAGATGTCCCTCCCGACTTAAATTGTTCTATGTTTCTAATATGGAATATTTTTAATTTTTCTGTGGTAGTGCTGTCATGGCTGTGATGATCAAAGGACTTAATAAAACAAGCTTTGTAGAAACAGATAACATCTCTGGGCTGGGGGTGAAACATGCAAGCTTTAGGGAACACAAAATCCTTTCTTAGAGCTTGTTTTTAATACACATTTTGGATGATTCCTCAGTATATTTTGTTAGTTTTACTGGTTAGATATTAGTGTTGTATGTCCATCAACTCTTCATTCTCAAATGGTGCATTACCGAGGTGGTGGCTTAACCAGGCTGCAGCATGTCAGGAAGCAAAAGAAGTGCATGGCACAATTTTGATAATTCTCTCCTCAGGTCTTGCTCTCCATGCAAGACAATGATTACAAAGATGAATCCAGTATATACAGTTCAGAATTTACATACCCAATCGTTTTGCTTTATCAGTACATTCTCTTTCCATCCTTGTCCCTCCCTTTTAGCCCACAAAATCAGGAGCTGTCTGTATAAGGTAGAATATGATATACAAAAAAATCCCTAAGATAGATGCATTGATAGTAGCAAGAAATCATAGAATCAAACAAAAGAATTTTTACAAGTAACAGTCCTAAGATTTCCTTCCCTTTTAGAGTAGTGAGGATAGAAACGGAGAAAGCAGAACAGAGTGACAACAGTGATTATTAAAATAAATGCACATCACTGTAAGATGCACTTTGCTTTGATTACTGTGAAAGAATAATCACTTTACTGTCTTTGTTTTCATGACCTTTGTACTACTGTTAGCTGTCATCTTGCCAGGCTTGGACATCTCTTTCACATAAACAACATATTTTTCTTACAATTTATGTTCATGTTCTCCTTTTGTGATTTTCCATTGTTATTAAGTTTGTTTTCTGCAGAGTCAGCTGTTTCAATTAGCTTGTTGTTCCAAAGGTTGTTTGCCATGCATGTTGGACATTTATATTAACTACAGTACATGATAACATATTTTTCCTTTTTAATTTGGCTTCACATTTTCTCTTTTATGATATATTAAACCTTTCTAGTTATATATATTAAAATAGATTTCATTATTTCCTTTATGTTAATTAAACACTGATGTCAATCACAATTATAGGAAGATGTCTGCATACCTAAAAACTGGAGAAGTTTGATTTTGGGTCTGGATTTAAAATCTGAATCTACACTGATAAAATGTTCAGATTATGATCTGTACTTCCTGTTCATCCATTCAGAACTGAAGGAACTGCGTATTTTAAGTGTATTCATTTGAATAAGCAGAACAGACATATTGGTTAAAAGAATATAAAAGAAGTATTTTATATCAATTGTTTGTCCAAATTTGGTACAGATGATCCAAACAGTAAAATTATGACGAAAAATCATAGGTCTCAGTCCCACCGTAACCCATTAGGCCAGAAATAAGACAATGTCATAACTGTGAAATGCATATACTATTTGGGAAATAGTTGGTTAAAGACTGAGGAATGCGACCCTAAATGGAAAGGTTATACTTGGAATAGTACAACATAGCTGTTTCCCTCCTAGAAATTGTCTTTGCTTGGATAAGAAACAAATATTATATGTGAATTTTAAATTGTATAGGAAAAAAAATACAGTTTAAGATACCTTATCTCCTTCTGTGTGTTTATTTACAATAGATCACCTTAAAGTAGTACAGCTTTCTTGCTCTTTAAAATTTTTATTTATTTATTTGTTTGGATATTCAAACAGAAATATCAGGTCAAATTTTTGGTCTACCTATTTTTTGCTAAATAAAGCTAACAGGTCTCTCTGTATCAGAAATAGTGTGGCCAGCAGGATGTCCTTGTTTCAGCCAGGATAGAGCTGGTTTTCTTCACAGAAGCTAACGTGAGGCTATGTTTTGGATTTAGGATCAGAAAATGTTGGTAACATTCTGATGTTTTGGGTTGTTGCTAAGTAGTCAAGGAGAGTCCAGCTTCTCGTGCTGCCCTGCTAGCAAGAAGGCTGGGGGTGCACCACCAGCGAGTAGGCTGGGGGTGCAGAAGAAGCTGGAAGGGGACACAGCTGGGACAGCTGACCCAGACTGGCCAAAGAGATATTCCCTATCATATAACATCATGCCCAGTACATAAACTGGAGTTGGCCGGGGAACAGAAATCGCTGCTCGGGGACGGGCTGTCGATCTCTGGATGGTGAGCGATTGCTGTATTGGGCATCACTTGTTCTTGTACATTTCTTTGTTGGTATTATTATTGTTGTTATCATGGTTGTTTCTTTCTCTCTTTCTGTCCTACTAAACTGTGTTTATCTCAACCCATGATTTTTTTTTCTAATTCTCTCCCCCGTCCCACTGCGTGAGGGGGAGTGAGTGAGTGGCTACATGGTGCTTAGTTGCCAGCTGGGCTAAACCACGACAAGGAGTAGGGAAGTGATTGTGCCCCTGTACTTGGCACTGGTGAGGCCGCACCTTGAATACTGTGTCCAGTTTTGGGCCCCTCACTACAAGGAGGACATTGAGGTGCTGGAGCGTGTCCAGAGAAGGGCAACAAAGCTGGTGAGGGGTCTGGAGCACAAGTCTTATGAGGAGCGGCTGAGGGAACTGGGGTTGTTTAGTCTGGAGAAGAGGAGGCTGAGGGGAGACCTTATCACTCTCTACAACTACCTGAAAGGGGGTTGTGGTGACGGGGGTGTTGGCCTCTTCTCCCAAGTAACTAGTGATAGGACAAGAGGAAATAGACTCAAGTTGCACTAGGGGAGGTTTAGATTGGATATTAGGAAAAATTTCTTCACCGAGAGAGTGGTCAGGCATTGGAACAGGCTGCCCAGGGAGGTGGTGGAGTCAGCATCACCAAAAGTGTTCAAAAAACATGTGGATGTAGTGCTTCAGGACATGGTTTAGGGGACACGGTGGCACTGGGCTGATGGTTGGACTTGGTGATCTTGAAGGCCCTTTCCAACCTTAGTGATTCTGTGTTTCTGTGATTCTTTCGTGTATAGGGTAACCCACTAGGCTTCAGGTGGATTTCTGTTGTGGGTTGACCCCAGACAGCAGCCAAACACCCATCCTGCTTTTCACTGAGGGCTACCATTGCTCCTGGAGGATAGGGAGAAATATAGAAGGAAGACAAAAAGACTCGTGGGCTGAGATAATGACTGTTTAATAAGAAACGCAAATGCCGCGCACACAAGCAAAGCAAAAAGAGACAGATCCCATCAGCAGATAAATGTCAAGCTACTTCCTGAGAAGCAGGGCCTCAGCATGCTTAATGGCTACTTGGGAAGACAAATGCTATAACCACAAACATCTCCCCTTTCTTCCTCCTTTCCCTGAGTTTTATTGCTGAGCACAACGTCATGTGGTATGGAATATCCCTTTGGTAAGCTGTTTTGGCTATGTCCCCTCCAATCCTTGCCCACCCCCAGCCTACCCACTTTTGGGTAAGGGAAAAGAGAGAGAGAGAGAAAGTCTTGATGCTGTGCACTGGTGTTATGAACACAGTTTCAGCCACAAATGCAATGTACATCATCATACAGGATGATATGAAGAAAGTCAACTTCATAACTTCATCCCAATGAGACAAAATACAATTCCTAATGAGAACAATGTTTCATATGAGTAGTTTCATATGAAACAGGAAGGTAAGCAGAACACAGAGTAATGTCCTTAACTGGAGAGGCAACTAAAAACAGAAGAAAATCACATTGAGATGTCTCTATTCATTGCCGTCACTGGTGGACAAGCCAAAGCCGAAACAGTTGTAACTTTTTTTAATATTCCATAGGAACATATAATATTCATTTCAAGGCTTCTTTTTTTCTCTCTGAGAGTCAGAAATCTTATCTGCCCTCTTAGGACATTTTTCCAATTATTGTACTCTTGCAAGTAGCTGAAAGAGGCTGAAGGCAGAGGATAAGTTTTTCCCTATTTAAGTAATGATTATTTCCTCTGCTTGTTGTCGTGGAACAGGTAACTGTATTCTTCAGCCACAGACTATGTGGTTTGATTTTTTAATTTCTCAGTCTTTCCTTATAGAAATAGACTTCTTAGAATTTAGAGTTTTTAATTGTTTCTATTTTCCTTTAAATGTCTTCATAAAGCATCAAGAGAAGGTTTGTTTGAATTGAGACAGCATTAGGCTCCCTCTAACATTAGAGAACACACATGCTTCTGCACCTGTGCTGTGATGAGTTCCTTCAGGTGAACGTAAGAACCAGGTTGTCTTCCAGTGGATTTTCATTCTCAGCATTTCTACAAATTGTCTATAACTCTGTATTCAGTCAGAGTTGAGGGTCGGGGGAGGGGGCTGCAGGACTGGCTTCTGTGAGAAGAAATCAGGAGCTGCCCCATCTTGGACAGAACCAGTTCTAGTCAGCTCCAAAACAGAACTACTGCTGGACAAAGCTGAGCCCGTCAGTAATAAGCTCTGAGAATATATTCAAGAAAGACTAGCAAACACTGCACAGCAACTGTGAGAGAGATTAAATGAGCAAAATGTGAAAGAAACAGCCATACAGACACCAAGGTCAGTGAAGAAGGAGATGGAGGAGGAACTCCAAGAGCTGGGGCAGAGATTCTCTTGTAGCCCATGGAGAAGCCCATGGTGCTACATATATCCACCCTGCAGCCCATGGAGGACCCCATGTGGGAACTAGTGGATATGCCTTGAAGCAAGCTGCAGCCCATGGAGAGCACGCACAGGAGCAGGCTCCTGGCAGAAACTGCAGCCTGTGTAGAGGAACTCACACAGGAGTGTTGAAGGCATGCAAGGAATTAATCTGGGGGTGTTGTTTAATCTCTGTGAGCAGATAACAAGGTGCAACCTTGAGGGAAGGAACAAGATAATCACAAAAGAAACACAGCTACTCAACCTTGAGTGGACTATCCTAATTAACATATAATTAACATATAATATGCGTAATAGAAACCTGCCCCTGGGTGGGTAAAGTCCCCTCCTCACAAAAGCCCCTTCCTCACTGAGCATGCCTAGAGAAAAAGAAGGACACTGTGATTTTAAGTAGAGACGAGGCTGGTGAGAGCCAACAGGAACAAGGGTAATGGACCCAACTTTTAAAAAATACTGATAACTGTTGCTCAAAGTGTATAAATATTTTCTGTGTGTTAACCGAGGTGTGCTAGCTTTGTGGGCCTACCACCTAGCACCCAACTCTGTGCAGATTTGGAATAAAAGCAAATAGCTCTGTGTGTTTTTCAGCTCTTTGCACACTGGGTGGAAGAACCCGTATTTGGGACAACAGCAGGACCTGTGACCCCTGGGACACCCACACTGGAGCAGTCTGTTCCTGAAGGACTGCACCCTATAGAAAGGATGCATGCCAAAGCAGTTCTTGAAGGACTGTATTCCATGGGAAAGACACCACTCTGGAGCAGGGTAACAGCATGAGGAGGAAGGAGTGGCAGAATGTTTTGAACTGACCACAACCCCCATTTCCCAATCCCCCTGCACCACTCCTGGGGAAGAAAGTAGAGTAATTGGGAGTGAAGTTGAACCTGGGATGAAGGGGTTGGGGGGAAGTTGGTTTTAGATTCATTTTTATTTCTCACTATCTTAATCTGATATTAAATGGCAATAAATTAAATTGATCTCCCCCAAGTCGGATCTGTTTTGCCCATGACAGTAATTGGTAAGTATCTCCCTGTCCTATCTTGACCTGTGAGCTTTTCATTTTATTTTCTCCCCCTGTCTTGCTGAGGAGGGAGAGAGAGCAGCTTGGTGGGCACCTGGCAGCCAGCAGGGCTGCTCTGTTTATTGTAACACTAACAGACAACAGCATCATCCGACTAACACCACTGCTCTGTCCAACACTGGAGACTGTGTGGTCATTTGAGGTCCTTCCTTTTAAACTCCCTGCCTTGGAAATTCTGTAAGGTTAAGCAAAGAATGGCCTCGGGTTGCCTGTTCAAATCTGCTCAGTTTTAAGCTTTAACAGAGGAGTAACATCACAGGTTTTACTCTAAAAAGAAACATATTTTGAATAACATCTGCTACAGCATAGATCTACCTGGTCTTCAAGAAACAAAAGTTCTCTCTCAAACCAATACATTTTATTTAAAAGTCCATAATACACTATAATTTTGTCACCTGCAATGGCTAAAGGTTTTTTGTGAAACTGCTTTATTACAACAATCTTTTTTTTTTTTTACTCACAGAAAGCACAAACTTGTTTTTTATTCCAGCAAATACTAGTGTTTGCTTGTTGTTTTTTTTAATATCTTAATGTGAGTAAAATTAATGAAAATTAGACATGTTCAAGCCTGCAAGAGAAGAACATGAAACTCAAGCATCTCTTTAAATTAAACATTTTTAAGGAACATCAGTGGGGAGGGAGAAAGAGAAATATGGCAAAAATTACTTTCCTGTTCCTGGAAACTTCAGGGAAATATCTTATCACTATTTACCAATGACATCACCCAAATAAAACCAAAAACTTACTTATTTTGTATTGTCTAAAAAGAAAACATAAAATGCTAGTTGCCAGATGCTTTACACAATGTAAAAATCCTTGTATCTACCAATACTTTGTTCTTTGAAGAACAAGAAGTTCACTTTTAAATTAGCTCTTAATAATCCACTGTAAAATGAAATATTACTGAATAATTATTTACTAAATATTTTGTTTTCTCAACAATGATATTTAAAAAACTAAATTAGAAATTAATTTCATTTTTACTTTTTTCTCTCCTAGTAAGTAAAAATAAATAAAATTAATGTATGTTTAAAAGTAACTTATAATCACATGGCATGAAGGAGTCTATTATAATTTCATTTACGAAGAGGTTTTTGTTTAGCAAACTAAGTAAAAAACACCACAATCCTTTGTAATTGCTGGTAAACAAGTTTGTCTCTACCTAGATTTCTAGAAAGCTTTTTCTTCTGCTATTTTTTTCTTCAAGTCTGTTAAGGATAACAAACATCATTATGAAAACACAGTTTCTGGCAGTATTTATCTTTAATAATATAAGCAAATTGTTGTCCACTCCCAGCTCCACTATAGGGTCTTTTCAGCAGTACTCCACTGGGAGCTGTTAGACCTGCTTTTGGTCTCAAAGGTGATAGTGATTCTAACTAATTTACATTTCTCCATGTTATTACTTTTTTCTCTTTACATATTCTTTCTTTTCTTTACATACTGTTTTAATATCTACACTGTTTCTTTGTTTTCTGATCGTTTTCACATCAATATCTGCATTTCATTAAATCTCTCTGCCTCTGTTCTTTTGTATTACTATACAAACAGTTCAAATACTGATCTTTCACCACATTTTGTAAAGTAAGCATGCCTTTAACAATATCAGTAATCTTGACTATTCTCACCATAATCTTTTTATTACTGACAATCAAGCTCGTTTCTTTTCCTATCACTGTATTCTCTTATAACTTGTCAACAGGGTTTTTTTTTCGTTTTGCTTTTGCTCTTTTTTTTTATAATGTAACAAGGCATAATATTGATAGCAGTTCTGACAGCTCTTTTAGATGATTGGTATCAAGGATGTTTGCAGTCAAAAGAGTTATTTCCCATTACTGGTCTCCACAAGCTTTCTCTTACTATTCTCTCTTACTGGTCTCTTCAGGTGCAGAGAATTTCTGCACCACTTTATTGCCTCATTCATTGTTTTTAATTCTCATGCATACCTCAAAAAACCCTGAACTGCACGTTTCCCCAAAGCTTTCCCATTGTTAACAAATTGCTTTCTTTTCCTACCTACACAAAAATCTTTTGTGTCAATAACTTCTTTCAGCCTTTGTTACTGACTACTTCGGTGCTCTGGAAAAAGAGCTTGTACAATACTACACATTATTTGCTGCAGTTCATAACCATAACTTTGCCATTTTGCAGAGGAAGAAGAAAAGATAGGAAGAGAAAACAGTTCTTGCCTAGTCAGTTGACCATCACAGAGTGTGACACAGTTCAAACCTTTTCTAGTGTCTGTATCTATGTCAGGAAAGGTCCTGCTGATGCTTCTTTGTACGGATAATGTAGGCTTGGATCTTCCTTTTCTGGTACAAAAATGTTTTTTATCTATCATTTTTCACAGTTTGCAGATCATTCTTTTTTTCTGGTTTCTTATATATAATTTTTATTCTGTCTTAGATCCCACACTATGTCTCTTGCCTCTTTCTTACTCTCAAACTAATTAACTTTCCATGGTCACTTAAAAAATCTCACTGCTGTCTCTTGATTCACTTATGGTACATGGACTTTGAGTAACAATTTTAAAGTGTTGCCACCTTGCAAAAATGCATACTCAGATTTAAAATTCTTGCAAATGACTAACATTATTCAGTTTGGTATAATGAATATTCGTATGCTTCACACTGATTTATGAATTCATGACAAAATTTAGTGATGGATTAGACATAATTGGGACAGATGGACTCCTTCAACATGCATCTTCACATATGGTCTAAATTCAGATTATAAATAAATTAATTTATATTGCTGTTTATATTGAATAAAATATGCTAAAAAATTTTAAAAATTGGTTTTACTGATTCATAGAATCAAATGTGGATGAGTAATCCAGATTTTTCTCTAATGTCTATCAGAATACTCCTTCCGATACTGTCATAGTTGAATACTTCGTTAGCTTTATTGAACCATGAACGTTCTTTCTGCTTTCATTATTATATTAAAAAGCAAAATAAAATAATTGTAAGATTGCTAAATTAATTACTGAAATTAGAAAGTACTTGTTGGTACAGTCTTCAATTAAATGACTGCATGGCAGTCAATTATGTGTCAGCAAAGTGCTGACACCAGGGAACTTCCTACCAAACTCCAAGCCCTATGTCCCAATAATTGAGATCCCACATTTGCTTGACTAAATAGTTGTATTTACAGAAATGAAAAAATTTTTATAACTATTTGTAGAATAATCTCAGAAAAGGGAAAAAAAAAGGACAAAACCCCAAATCGCATATCTTTTATGATAACCAAAGGAAGATTTCTGATTGAAAGACAACATTAGCTGTAGGAAACATATCTAATGAAGTATAGGCATTGCTGATTGCAGTCACTCTAATTCTATATAACACAAGCACCAATCTGTGTGTGTTGTGTTTTGTTTTTTTTAATTTGACCTTAAAAAAAAAAGACAAATAAACATGCCAAATTGTTTTAATATATAAACAAAAATAGATTACATACATTGAAATGTTTGTTTAGTTAACACAATAAATCTGTACCATATCTAAAGTATAGCACCTAAAAAATGATGAACTCTGTTTACAAACTATAGAAGATATAAAAGTAAAATCTTTTTGCAACATGCACTTCTTATATGCAAATATTACAGAACATAATTCTCATACGGCCTGAGAAAACATAGCAGGTTCTCACTCCTGTTTTTGCTTAGAATATCAGTCCAGACAGTTGCCGGTTACCACAAGCTCATATGACACATAGGTATCTGGTCTGTGACAGGCTCATGGCTAGAAGATTGAATTCAGTGGCTCAGACAACCACTGGATCTAGGTATTGTTTCAAAATAGCTTAGGGTATTTCATATGACTCTCCACTTATCAGTCCAGAAGGATATGGGTCCCCAGCTTATAGGGGTTCAAAGCTTTCATGTCTTCCAGCTTTGAACTTAGATACCCCAGGACACCTTAAAACCCAGAAGAAATCTATATTTAGATAACTAAATCAAGGCCAGTGAGTTCTTTCAAAGGCCAGCACCTACACCCACTGTCCTCCTTTTTTTCCTGGATGCTTCATCTGTTGTGAAACCCTTTCTTACAAAGCTTGATACAATTGCCTAAACATGATGAGTTGTTCTGGTTTTGGCTGGGCGACAGTTAATTTTTTTCATAGTAGATAGTATGGAGATATGGTTGGATTTGTGTTGAAAACAAATGATATGATAATACAGGGATGTTATAGTTATTGCTGAGCAGAGTTTGCACAGAGTTAAGGCCTTTGACTCCTGTTCATCCTGGAATTCATTCTCGGCTTCTCACAGCACCCCACAAACAAGTAGGCTGGGTGTTCAAAAGAAGTTGGGAGGGGACACAGCTGGCACCGCTGACCCAATCTCACCAAAGAGGTATTCCATACCATATGACATCATGCTCACCCACAGAAAGCTGGGGGAAGAAGAAGGAAGGGGGGGCTTGTGGAGTTATGGCATTCATCTTCCCAAGTAACTGTTACGTGTGATGGAGCACTGCTTTCCTGGAGATGGATGAGCACCTGCCTGCCAACGGGAAGTAGTGAATTAATGCCTTGTTTTGCTCTGCTTGCATGCACAACTTTTGCTTTACCTATGAAGTTGTCTTTATCTCAACCCATAAGTTTTCTCACTTTTACTCTTCTGATTCTCTCCCCGATCCCATCGGGGGGAGTGAGTGAGTGATTGTGTGGTGCTTTGTGTCCAGCCAGCGTTAAACCACAACATCAGTGCATCTGAGATGCTACAGGGTATCTGAGAAATCCACCTGAAGCTGACAGTTATGCTAAGGACATACAGACAACCACATGGAGCAGCAACAGAGGAAACATGGGAAATCCAACACAGACGTTGACGACATAATTCTATGCAAGCTTATTAAATCTTAGTTATATAGCTTTTCTTTTATGTTACAATTGGAGCCTGAGCTTTGATTCAGTTTTCTAAACACAGGATTCTACTGTCATTTGAAATACTTTCGGACAGTCCATATTCTTTCAGCTACTGCTCTAGAAAGGTACAGTTATCACAGGAATCAAATATTATATGTCAGTCTCATAGATGTCTCACATAAAATCATAGATTCTTAGGACTGTAATGGACATTTAAAGGTCATCTAGTCCAACCACTCTGCAATGAGCAGGGACATCTTCAACTAGATCAGCTTGCTTACAGCCTTGTCCAACTTAACCTTGAATGTTAACAGGGATGGGGCATCTAGCACCTCGCTGGGCAACCTCTTCCAGCGTTTTACCAACATCATAGTGAAAAATTTCTTCCTTCTACCTAGCATAAATCCCTCTTGTAGTTTAAAACCATTATTCCTTTTCCTATTGCTACAGGCCCTGCTAAAATATCTATCCCCATCTTTCTTATAAGATTCAAAGCTTTAAGTACTGGAAGGCTGCAATAAGGTCTCCCTGAAGACTTCTCTTCTTCAGGCTAAACAACCCCAACTCTCTCAGCGTGTCCTCAGAGGAGAGGTGTTCTATGCCTCGGATCATTTTTGTGGCCCTCCTCTGGACCTGCTCCAACTAGTCCATGACTTTCCTGTGCTGAGGGTTCCAGAGCTGGATGCAGGACTCCAGGGGGGGCGATTCTCAGCAGAGTGCAGTGGAGGGGCAGAATTCCCTCCCTCCATCTACCAACCACTCCTTTTTGAATGCAGCCCAGGATACATTTGGCCTTCTGGGATGCGAGTTGCACATTGCCAGCTTATGTCCTTCTTTTCATCCACCAGTACTGCCAAGTCCTTCTTAGCAGGGCTTCTTTCAATCCCTTCATCTCCCAGTTTTAATACCAGGGGTCACACTGACCCAGGTACGGGACCCTGCGCTTGGCCTTGTTGAACTTCAGGAAGTTCACATAGGCCCATTCCTCAAGCTTCTCCAGGTCACTCTGGATGGCATGCCATCCCTCAGGCATGTCAACTGCACCACTCAGCTTGGTGTCATCTTCAAACTTGTTGAGGGTGCACTCGATCCCACTGTCTGTGTCATTGATGAAGTTATTAAAGAGTACTGGTCCCAAGAAAGACTGCTGAGGGACACTGCTCATCACCTTTCTCCATATGGACATTGAGCCATTGACCACTGCCCTCTGGTTACACCCAGCCAACCAATTCCTCATCCCCCCAACAGTCCACCCATCAAATCCATCTCTCCAACTGAGAGAGAAGGATGTTGTGGGAGACCATGTCAAAGGTCAGAAAACCTTAGGGTATTTTGAATAACACTATATGGGGGAGGATATGAATAACAGAATTAAGCTATTAGCAACTGGGCTTTGAATTCTTTTAGGGAATAGCTATACAAAAGTTAGTGACTAAAATCCTAATTCTAAAACCCCTATAATAATCTAACCTATTACATCCTGGAGCTACATTTTTAATCATATAATGTAATAATTCTAAAACTTGTGCTTGCTCTATACAGATACACTCTGACTAAAATAATATGCGTTTTCTCTTTGTAACGCTTATGTAATTATTCAAAGTAATTTCAATATCGATACAGAATATTTATTTTAGGGATAATAGAAATTATTACTGTGCAAAGCCTTTAAATAATTCAAATAAAATAAATACATGTGAATACAAATATAAGTCCTGTCAAATATTTGTAAAAGATAGAAGTAACTTTGGAATATAAATAAATAAATTAAAAAAATGTGTCATTTTCTATGTCGTACAATCTTATTGAGATACACATTTTAATATTCATATGTAAAGATTGCTATTGGCCATCTTGTACAATCTGTAAAATACTTTATGTTTTCCAGTTGGTAGATTTGACAGCACAGATACATTCCTTTACACTGTAACCGGGAGGTCAATTCCAAAAACGTGATCAGACTTTGAAGCAGAATGAAGCGTGAAAAGGACTCTCACAATCATAAAGGAAAAGATGTAGGGTTTTATTGTTAATACTAAGAACTTTTTTCCTTTATCAGTTTTCTTTTCTGAATGCATGAATGTGGGCTAAGAACCTAGGTATAGCAGAAAAGGATGTAGAAGTTAGCTGTTTAAAAAAACCTCCTGGTTTTTGCATTTCATCTGGAGATGCATGTCAAAGGGGTGTCTAGTTTTGATGTGGTTTAATGTTTTTATTAATACATAATAAGTTGTGGGTTGTAAAATTGTGACTGGTATGCTGGGTGCATTAAGTGAATGTTTACATTATGCATACACAACTACTGTGAATTAAATCACTGACTGAATCTTCAATAAATATCAGAAACGTTCTATGAGATTCGTTTAAACAGTAATCTTTGAAAAACATTTAGGAAGATGCTTCTCAGTAGCTCTTGTATCTAGGTGTGAATTTTAATATTATAAACTATTTCACACAGAAATTTTTTAGATTACTTTTTTGATGTTCCTAAAATATTAAGTCACACAGAAATTATTTTGTTTAAACAGTGAGGTAAAACCACATCTCATTTTCAGAATAAACTCCTGTTGACCTTCTAAATTGCTAATGAACCTTTTTTGTTCTGCAGTCCAGGACTCACCTACATTGAATTTGAGCCTTGAAAGATATAAGAAAACACTTTTGCAGAAAGTTAATATTTTGTGTAAGCCTGTGTTTTTCAGTGGAATGACAGTAAAGCATAAAGATCTCAGAAGTGGTGATTTCAGGTACGATGTCAAAGGAAGTGTAACTCATCAGGTCTATATACTTCTCAGTCTCAAGAGATTTTCCCTATAACCCAAAAGTTCATAGTAAATACAAGGCGATGGTGTTACCTAGCAAAGAGTACTACCTAACCCTTTCTTTTGGAAGTTGGATTGCTGAAGAACCAACTATAAAGATGTCAAAGGAGGAAAGTGTCATGAGACTTTGGCCTCTACTCCAAAGACTGTTAAGAATGACTTCGCACTATAGTATAGGAAAGAGATCTTCTCCCTTTATAGAGTGTTCAGTTCATAGATGTCATAATTTAAGTGTACTACTTGGTCTCTGATGGTGCTTAAGTTCCCTAAAGAGTCACTAAAGAGAGAGAGAGGTTAAGATTATACTCTGCAAGTCAACAGAGGGTTGCAAGATGGGGATGGGAGGAGCAAAGTCGCTCCCACTGTAAGAGAAGATCAAGTTCAAGACCACCTGAGGAACCTGAACATGCACAAGTTCATGGGACCTGATGAGATGCATCACAGAGTCCTGAGGGAATTGGCTAACAAAGTTGCCGAGTCACTCTCCTTGATATTTGAAAAGTCTTGGCAGTCAGGTGAAGGCCCCAGTGACCGGGAAAAGGAAAACATTGCACTCATTTTTCAAAAAGGTAGCAGGGAGGACCCTCGGAACTATGGACCTGTCAGCTTCACCTCTGTGCCTGGGAAGACATTGGAACAGATCCTCCTGAAAGCTATGCTAAGGCACATGGAGGACAGGGGGGTGATTTGAGACAGCCAGCATGGCTTCACCAAGGGCAAGTCCTGCCTGACCAACCTAGTGGCCTTAATAACTTCATAGGCAGCGGGATGGAGTGTACCCTCAATAACGAGTGGTGTGGTTGACACAACTGAGGGACAGGATGCCATCCAGAGGGACCTGGACAAGCTTGAGGAATGGGCCCATGTGAACCTCATGAGGTTCAACAAGGCAAAGTGCAAGGACCTACACCTGGGTCAGGGCAACCCCGGGTATCAATACAGGCTGGGGGATGAAGGGTTTGAAAGCAGCCCTGCTAAGAAGGACTTGGGAGTATTGGTGGATGAAAAGAAGGACATGAACTAGCAATGTATGCTCACAGCCCGGAAGGCCAACCATATCCTGGACTGCATCTAAAGAAGTGTGGCCAGCAGGTGGAGAGAGGGGATTCTACACCTCTACTCTGCTCTGGTGAGACCACCCTGGAGTCCTGCATCCAGCTCTGGAGCCCTCAGCACAGGAAAAACATGGACTTCTTTGAGACAGTCCAGAGGAGCACTACTAAAAATGATCCGAGGGATGGAACACTTTTCCTCTGAGGATAGGCTGAGAGAGTTAGAGTTGTTCAGCTTGGAGAAGACTCAAGTGAGACCTTATTGCAGCCTTCCAGTACTTAAAGGAGTCTTATAAGAAAGATGGGGACAGACTTGTTAGCTGGGCCTGTAACGATAGGACAAGGAGTAATGG